>NC_058132.1:288145100-288190989 GCF_016433145.1 Gracilinanus agilis
TATATATATATATAATTTATCTATCTATATCTTGACATTTCATCCTATACAGTTAGTCACTGTTCCCTCTAAGTAAACTTCTTCTAGTTACCATGTTGATAATAAAAATTTTTAATATTTACCAATATCTTTTATTCTTCTAGGGATACAAATTGTTTGAACTTATTGGGTTCCTTAAACAAAAGATTCCCCCCCCCCCCGCTCTCTTAATTACTTTATGGTGATTCTCTTGAGTTTTATGTTTGGGTAGCAAATTCTCTGTTTAAGTCTGGTTTTTTTCTTCATGAATCCTTGGAAGTCTTCAATTTTATTGAATAACCATACTTTCCCCTGCAAGAATAGAGTTGGTTTTGATAGATAGTTGATTCTTGGTTGTAGACCCAGCTCTCTTTCTTTCCAGAATATTATATTCCATGCCTTCCAGTCCTTCAATGTAGATGTAGCCAGATCCTGTGTTATCCTAACTATGTTTCCCTGGTATCTGAATGAGTTCTTTTTAGCAGCTTGTAATATTTTTTCCTTGGTCAGGTAGTTTTTTAATTTGGCTATAATATTCCTGGAAATTTTCACTTGTGGATTAAATGTAGGAGGTGATCTGTGGATTCCTTTAATTTCTATTTTTTCCTCTTGTTCAAGAATGTCAGGGCAGTTTTTTGGATAATTTCCTATCCTATAGGATGATGTCCAGAATTTTTCTTTTTTCATGATGTTCTGGTAAACGAATAATTCTTAAATTGTCTCTTCAAGATCTGTTTTCCAGATCTTTGGTTGTATCAGTGAGGTGCTTCTTTCCCACCCACCCCCTTATGATCTTGGACCATTTAGAACTCCAACCTCTCTCTGTGAATAATTCTTCTAATTACTATAATAGTGGATACTATAATAGTGAATAGAATCCACTACAGAGAATTGCACATAACATTTCTCCATATAGTAATACAAATAGTTAGATCTTATTGAAGCCCTTGAAGAGGCAAATTTAAAAATAAGAGTTTTCTTTCTTTCCCCTCTGTTTCTTATTTACCTTTTTATGTTTCTCTTGATTTTTGTGATTGGATATTGAACTTTCCATTTAGTCCTGGTCTTTTCTGTGCAAATACTTGGAAATCTTCTATCTTGTTGAATGCTGAAACTTTCCCCTGGAAGTATATAGTCATTTTCGATGGGTAGATGATCCTTGGTTGTAGACCCAGTTCTCTTGCCTTTCTGAATATCATATTACAAGTCTTGGGGTCTTGTAGTGTGGAGGCTGCCAGATCCTGTGTGATCCTGATTTGTGCTCCTCGATATCTGAATTGTCCCTTTCTGGCTTCTTGTAAAATTTTTTCTTTTACTTAGAAGCTCTTGAATTTGGCTATTATATTCCTGGGGGCTGTCTTTTCAGGGTTTAGTGTAGAGGGTGATCTATGGATCTTTTCAATGTCTATATTGCCTTCTTGTTGTAGAACTTCAGGGCAATTTTGCTGAATAATTTATTTTAGTATGGAGTCCAAATTTCTATTTATTTCTGCTTTTTCAGGAAGACTAATGATTCTCAAATTATCTTTTCTAGACCTGTTTTCTTGATCTGTCAATTTCTCAGAGACTGATTTTCTGTTATATTCTTTTGATTTTCCTTTTCAATTTGGTCTATTCTGTTTTCCAGCTGTTTGATTTTGGTCTCCAATTTGCTTATTAATTCTTTTGATTTGAGGGCATCTTTTTCTAATTGCCCAATTCTAACTCTTAAAAACTGATTTTTGGTTATAATCTTTTGGTTTTCTTTTTGAATCTCATCTGTTTTGTTCTTCAAGGCTTCCAGCTGGTTATTTCCTGTCTTTAATTTGCTTATCAATTCATTTGATTTCTGAGCCTCACTTTCTAATTGTGAAATTCTGCCTTTTAAACTGTTATTTTCTTGCCAGTTCTCTACCATCTTTCTCATAATCTCAGATTTGAACTCTTTAATAGCTTGTGACCAGTTTTCATTTTTTTGGGAAGGTTTGGATATGATTACTTGTTTGTTCTCCTCTGCTGTTTGCTCGGTTGCCTGGAATTTTTCTGTGTAAAAGTTGTTGAGTGTTAAAGATTTCTTCTTGATCTTTCTCTTCTGGGGTACTTGTCTCTGGCTTGCCATTGTTAGCCCAGCACCCCCTCAGCTTTATCCTCACACCCAGGGTCTGTCTGCACTCTTTGGGGTCCTGAGGTCTCAGGTCTAGTTGTTCTCATGGTCAAGTCTCCTGCTGGTCCCCTTGCCTGTTCCTCTGCCCAAAGCTCCTTTAATAGTATCAGGGTGCTGCTTCCACAGTCATGCAGCCCTCTGCACTGGGTCAAATTTTAATATTTTTAAACTTTGTTTTATATATTCTTGCTGCCTTGTGAAGCCATTTGCTTCTAGTTGTTGAGTTCTATTTTTTAAAGTCTGAATTTTCCCTGGCTTTTTGGTCATCCTCCTTCTGGTCTGATTTTCTTTGTAGATCATCCTTTGACTTCTTTGCTTCATTTTTGAGCTGGTCAATTTTGGCTTTTAAAACTTTATTTTCTTGTTTTAGTTCATGTATTTCCTTTTTCAAATTGTCTTCAGCCTCTCTTAATTGATTTTTGAGTTCCTGAAGTTCTTGAGTTAATTGAATTTTGAGATATTCCCAAGTCTGTGTCCAGTTCACTGGAGCTTCCTGATTTTCTTCTATTTCATTTGCTCTCTTTTCACTTCCTGGAAAGAAGCTGTCAATTGTCATTTCTTTTCTCTTTTTCTGTTGTTTACTCATATTTCTTCCTTCTCTGTTCTGCTAGTTTAAGCAGATGGATTTAATGAGCTTTGATGAAAGATCTTCCCTCAGCTGGGAATGTAGGTTAATAGTTACACTCTCTGCAGTCTATGGTGGAGGAGTGTTGGAGTTTCCCTGTCCTCTGATGACTTCTTGTCTGTCCAATTGATGAGTTTAAGCCTGGACTGTATTAGTCTGTATTGCTTAATGTGCTCTGAGGATAAAACCTTGAGGAAGGAAAAAAAAGGGGGAGGCAAGATGGAGTGTTTTCACTTAGCTGTCCAGTAGTAGGGTCCCCTGCCCTGTCCTTCTGTTAGACCTGGTTTTCTTTCCTCTCAAAGTCCACTGTTCTCTATCTCCATATTGTAAAGGAAGTAGGTCTGAAGTTTTGCTCCATCTGAGCCGCCATCTTCTGAGGGTTTTTGCTCTGTTTCTCTGGCTTTCTCCTCTTTCTACCTCCCTGGTGCCTGTGTTTAACTCCTCAAGTACAGAACCAGCAAATCCCTCTTTTTGGGCTAATGCACCCGCCCACCTGGAGATTTCTGTGGCCTCTGGAGACTCCACACAGCCTGTGAGGGAGGGGTCCTGGGATTTCCCTTCTATACCCTCACACCCAACAGTTCAAGAATTCAAGCCTTTTTTCTTGGCATACCTCTTGAGCTCAGAGACAACTAAAAAGCATGATTTCTGGGGAAACAACAGTTTGGTTTTGCAATATTCATGATTTTTGAACTTTTAAATATAAATTTAATGAATTTTAAATTATAAAAACATTTATATTTATGAAAACGTATCATTGTAAATATTAATTGCAGCTATTGCATATAGTGAAGAGAGACATAAATTCAGTGAAAATTCCATAAAATCCTCTGTGGAGAAGGGATTTTCCATCCCTTCCAAAACCAATATCAACTCAATTACCACCAATGGGCAGGCTAACTAGCCTAAGTGAAGCAGCAAGACACCATCATGAGGATGGCAGGTATGTAGTAAGAACATCACTCTACCACCTCCACTTAGACTTTTCTTTCCCTGCATATCCATATGGAGACAGCCTATGGCTAAGAACACCCCCCCAAAAAAATAAAAATCCTACTATTAGCCAATGGACTCTGATTTCATAGCCAGTTTCACATAACCATTATCCAGAGGAGGCTCCCAAACAAGAAATACATTATCCCTGCCATTTCCACTACTGACCACTGCCTAAATGCTCCTCTTGGGCACCTAATCCTTAAGAGGTCTGGGACTATCTTGGGTTACCAGTCCTGCTCCCAGCAGAACTCTCAGTTATTGTTCAGAGTGTCAGATCTTGTGGAAATGTAACCTAGTAACTGCCACTTAGGGAGCCTCCTCTGCAGCTACAACTATTAGAGATGCAATATTAAAATATTATTTTCTGCAATTTCTAGCTTTAATTATATTCCTCAGCTATATGATAGAGATACAAATGCAGTTTAATTTATGTTAAACCTTTCTCATAAAGAGAGAGAAAGAGAGAGAAAGAGCTGGAGGAATAGAAGAATTAAAAGATTCCTGCCATGGTGGCATAGAAAATGGGATTTGGTAAAAATACTTTTTCCTGATTTAATTCCTTGTTATTTGTCTTATTCTTGTATTTTAATTAAATGCCTTTTGCTTTGGATTTCATATATCTTATGTGTGGTCTGGAATAGTGTGGCAGGGCCTTAAATCATGATTTTAAATAGATAATGATCCCAAAGAACACATTGATTTTGGAAATAGGGACACTGTGGTGTAATGCATGGGAAACTCAATGCTAACAGTGTAAAATGAGATTAATTTCCCTTATTTGCAAAATCAGCAGAGTGCTAAATCAACAAACCATATCCTTATGTAACCTATGGTACATTAATGTAGAAAAGCATACTGACTTAAAAACAGTGCTCCATTAAACACTTTTTGGAAGCTAAAGGGTTTTTTGTCGTTGTTTTGTTTTGTTTTTAAGAACTATGAAAAAATGAAACAAAATGAAACATTATTATTTTTATTATTGTGCCAAAGAAAATAAACTGCCTTTATTAGCCCATTAAAAAGCCTTTTTAAATACTTATAGATAGTATTATACAATTTTTTGAGAGTAGCAATATTTAGTGCTCAGGATTGCTTTTTACACTTTATTACTATTCTAAGAATTCTCTTATTGTTTTCATTCAGTTACTATCACTTATTTCAATTTCTCTGTAGGAGTTGAGGGAGTCAAAGCTGCTGCTATTTCTTTACTTGTAAAATGCTAACTTAAAAATTTCTCTTCCACTCTTATCACAGTAATTCCAAAGCAGCCTACTCTAGCCAAAACTTTATTCTCACCTTTATATTATCATTTTTCTCTTTGCTCTTTGTTGAGAGCCGTTGGATGGAGAAATGCTATTGGAGAAATAGGATCAAATTTAGGGCCTGTTATCTGGATTCCCTACGTGACCAATCCAGACTGAGGCAGTCTTTGTGTTTGGTTCTGGTCACCTGAGCCCCGAAAAGCTCTGGTACCAGCAGGTAGGTTAATCCAAAAACAACTTGATCCCTCCAAGAGGCTATTAGAAGTCATTTAGAGAAACAGAGTCTGTAACAGATATTTTATCTGGATCCCATTACAAAATCATGGGCAAGTAAAACTGTGTGTATGATTTTTCTGCACTGCATGTCAGGAGGCAGTCAGAATGGACCATCTAAGACAAAAATCTGAGGCTTCTCTTTGACTCAGTTTTTGATCCCCACTTTTCTTAGAATTCTTATTGGAGAGCTTTGAAGTGGCAGACCAGCATCTACTGAGTTGATGATTACTCTCCTTGAAAAATGAGAAGCCTGAATCCTAACAAACATTACTTAGATAAGATTGCATACTTAGATTAGAACTGGCGCCTTTAGCAGGACTCCATTGGTGAGCATCTCCATGGTGTATTTCTGTTCCCAGAGTTATCCCCTACTAAATTGGTAGTTAGAATTTGGCCATTTGTCTTTGCACCTTTACTCTTTAGACTTCAATGGGTTATGTGTGATTTATTACCCCTTCACAGCTGTGACTCTTTTTTGTGTTCTTTGCTTGAAATCAGTATATAATAAACTCCCAAGCCCACAGAATTCAGAACAGCATGGGCTAACCACTAGTCTAGTTGTTCTCATTTTCTTTCCCCTGCTTTAACCATCCTATGCCACCAAGCCACTCAGGACCCCAAAATTCACATAGAGGCTGGCCCCCTATAGCTCTTCTAAAAGAATTGAGTTAGTGAAAGTAATCTTATGGTATACTTCAAGTAAGATTTAAGAAGACTTATGAATTATTGGTTGATTTTGATCAAAATTTAATTTTAATTTCTGTCAACTCTATCCAAGGCTTTATCCCTTTCTTACCTAATACCAGTTCCCTAATGAATTCACATAGAGAACAACAAAGACCATTCATCCAAATTAGTAAAATAGAAACCTGAAGGTATACAATGGAATACATAAACTAGACAATACAACATAAATGAATTGTTTCTCTCTTTGGGAGTGAGACAACTCAGATTAAACAAGAGAGAGAAAACTGGATGTTATCCAGGTGAAACGTTGAAGGGAACTGAACCTGATGAGGTCCAAAGTGGGATTCAAATGATGTTCTCACTTGAAGAGTCCTAAAAAGGCCTGACCAAAAACTGAAGTTCTTGTTTCTTGCCAACTCCACCCTGCCCCTTGGAAGGCAGGGCACGAATTTCCATAAATAAGGAGAGTCCTATACCATGGACTTTGGGATAGGGTTTACTTTCCTATCATGGGGTGAAATGCTTTACTTGAAGACTGGGACAAGTCCTTAGATTAATTTTTTAAATTTATTTATATATTTATTTGTATATACATATATTTATATTTGTATACATATTTACATATACATACATATTGTATATTTATATAGTATGAAAACAAATGTCAGCACTTTAAAACAAGGATGATTTTCCTGGTGTACTTTAATATCATCAAAACTGAAGTAAAACAAGTGAACATAAACAATACATGCTACTCTCTGATTAGAACATGGGCTCCTTAAGGACAGGAACTGTGTTTTTGCCTTTCTCTATAACCCAACATTTTTCACAGTAAAGTGCAAATAGTGACTATATAACAAATGCTTTTTGGCTTTCTGACGGTCCAATCTAGAATTCTGTTAGGGATACTTATAAAGCTCAGTGGTTTACTGGTATATCATTTTCTATAATGAATCTTTCCTTCTTTTGAAAATTCTGGATATTTGTTGGCCTCTGGTCTCCTACTCATAAATGAGTATGACAATTCCAATACCTGTTATTTATAAAATCTTCAATGACTTCAAAAACCTAACTAAAAATTAGTTTAAAAATAATCCTGTAAAAGTAAGAGACCCCTTGAATCACTATGGTTTCTGTTTCACCTGGGGCAAGTCAGGTGTTTTCTTTGTGATAAAATTCCGTGATTCTAAATATAAATCAAATGTAATCTTTTGCATAATTAATATGTTCTTAATAGATACAAAAATTTCATTTAGTATTCTTACTGTTCTCCACATTATTTCACATTAATGTGTATCTTTCATATGTCATTCTCTCTTGCTTTTTAAAAATTAATTCTGTTCTTTTAAAGGACCATCTTACAAAAGGTAAAAATCAATATCCAGACACTATATTGCCTATGTGTTTTCTCCATTTTTGTATACATAAATTTTGATACATTCCTCAATTAAAATAATAATTCCTTGAAGGAAGCAACCTTTTTGTCTATTTTTGTAGCATAAAATACATTTAATTTAGAGTTAAAGGACTTGGATGAATCATTTAACTATCTCTTTGTCTCAATTTCTTTATGTTTGAAATGTAGGGACCTAGACTAGTTGATCTCTAAGGGTCTATTAAGCTCTGAAATAGTAATTACATTGTTCTGTATTTTCTATACATGAAGCAAAGAATAGAGAAACCATTAAATGCTAGATAATTGTCTTTACCTTAACTTTTTGACTATATCATTGGCACGTGTCCTTATGAAGCCATTGAACTATTCACACTCAAAATAAGTAGAGTCTGTCCACTGGCATATCCGTCTTTTTGTCAGAACCTATCAGACATTTTTCAAAGACAAGGACTGCATACACCTACATTTAAGTGTTGTTGCACAATTCAGTTATTCAGAAATATTTTTTGTTCCTCTTTCTCCTCTGTCAATCTTTCTCCTCTGTCAAGCTCCAATTCGGACAGTGATAAAGATAAAGCAGTGATTCAATGAGAAATAAAACAGTACAGGCTTGTACATAAACCTTTCTAGGAGTGATTAATCAGGAAACTGTTATATATAAACAAAGAAACTGGAAGATTCTTATTTTTTAAAGAAATCTTTTGAGTATTAAGACATAACCATTACATTAAGTTACCACTATGTATACTGTACTGTTCCCTTGCTGACTGCTATTTCTTTACATTAAAGAGGGAATGGAAGATTGAATAAACCTCTGGAATCAATAGGATCAAGCCAGGAAACTGAAGTAGAGAAAACCTTAGACATGAAGGACAGTGTAGGATTAGGGTCAGAGGCAATGGATTCTCTACAGTCCCAAATCAGAGGAGAAACAGGCAAATTTGACTGGATGGGAGGAGCAAGAGCAACTGGAGTACTCCTCCATCTCCATCTCCCACTGGAATCAGTTGTAAACTGTTAACAGAATACTTTCAGAGCTGGTTATGGAGGTTATTCAAGGTTAGTAAAATCAGGACCAAGATGGTAAGTGGATAAGGACTAGACCCCTTGTGATGATTACTTTCTTTGTTTGAATTACTCTCACAGGATAAAAATATTCTTTTTCAAATCAGACAACAGGCTCTAGGGCAGAGGCAGCTTTAACCCAGCTTGGATGAAATACTTGGCTTGGTGAAAGAAAGGTAGTAAGAATAACCACAAGTTAACTGGATACAAGCTCTATCTTTCACAAACCAAATGAATTTAATGATTTCAGGGAACAGGAGAAGGGAATCAGTTTAAGGAAAGAGGAGGGATGGTAATCTGGCTAAAACTGTTAACTGCAGGCTAACAACACATTTCCCCAGGGGGAAATGTATATTGAATGGCTGAACTCCTATAAATAATCTTCCTTCTAAAACCTAAACTGCTAAACTGAAGGTAGACTGTGAACTTGCTTGAAGGTCTATCTTTGTGATTAGCTATCAAGGTAAAGCAGCTCTTGGCTGTCAGAGATTGAATGTCTCAGCCCAAAAGCTACACAGAGTGTGTGTATGCCCAGAGCCAAAAACCAAGAGTCAGGACCCTTGCAAGAGGGATGACCTGGCATTTCTACCAGGACTCCAACTATCCTTAACTGCCCCCTCCATTAGAGTTCTGGAGAGGCACTATGGAATTCTGTGATGCAGCTTGAATCCCTCTCAGAAACATGGATATTACAACAGTCTTTGAATTTTGAGATTTTTTTTTAATTTAGAGAAATACTGGAGTATATCGAATAGGGTAGTGATGTGATTAGAACTACACTTTAGGAATATCAGCTTGATAATTGAATGGAGCATAAATTGGATGGAAGAAATAACTGAGGCAGTAAGACCATGCTATTTTTAAACAGATTATTTTTAAAAAGAATTTATTTATTTGTTTACTACATTAAAATATCCAACTAAGTCCTTCCCTTATTTCCCTCCCATTAGAGGCCTCACTTCACAAAAGAGATATATGTAATATAAAGCTATATCTTACTTACTTCTATTTGTCAGTTCTTTCTGTGGAGGTCATCATAGAATTGATTACATCAATGAAAAATAACAAAAGTAATGCGATTATAAGAATAGATGCAGAAATAGCATATGAACAAATATAGCACTCATTTCTATAAAAAATATCTGAAAGAATAGGCATAAATTTTCCTTAGAATAATAAGAAGCATGTACTTAAAACCAGCAGGCTATTATACAAGTCCAAGTATGTGGTTTATGAGGACCTGGATCAAGAGAGTGGTAATGTCAGAGAAGAAAGAGGAAGGCATATGAGAGATCATATGAAAATTGATGAAACTAAGTTGCATATAAAATTGGTGAGAAAGAGGGAGGAATCAAGAATGATATCTGAGCTGGGAGCCTATGTGTCTGGAAAGATAGTAGTACATACTCATGCAAGTAAAAGAGAAATTGGCAAGTATTCTTATTGCCAAGGTCATTGTTGGAAGGTTGTATGGTAGGGCATTTGTCCATGGTTTCAAACTGAAAGAGATATACAAAATTAATAGGTAAAGAACTATTACCATTCAACTGTGTTATGAATAACTTGGTTTCACTATGTTTATTACCAATTGCAACATTATAGGGAAAGTTATATTTTTCTTATTATTTTATATGGGCAGGAAAAAGCCTAGAAACCTTCTATAAAGAAGACAAATATTTGAAATTACATCTCTATATATAGTAATATGTGTATGGATATGAATATTAGTGTTTACATTCATATCTATTTTTAACTATAATAATCTCTCTTTCTGATTAGGAATCTCAAAACACAAAAGTGGTTTAGACTTCCCTACACTCCTGACACAATCGACTTTGGACTTTTCTTTACCTTAACAGATATACACACTTAGTTCATATTGAAACTGGATAACTAGCCAGTTATTACCTATCTTCCACATAGGTCCTAGCAATTATGAGATTAAGATTATGTGGCTAAAGAGAAGTGAATTTTCAGTCAGAGAACCTGGGTTTTCATCCTGGGTTCCCTTAGAAAGCCCCCTGCTCTTCAGTATTAGATAATTCTTTCCATATGTAGATTCCATAAACCTATGACTATCTTTTTTTTGTCAGTTCTTAAGTTTGAGACTATGAATAAGATTTAAAATGAAACCTGGTGACACTAGTCTGTTTAAAAACGTAAATGATGGTATCTTCTCTTCCATCTACCTCAACAAGAATGAGTTGCCTGTTGCAGAGTGGATAAAAATAATTATTTTGCTAAATTCTATGAAAAAAACAAACAGAGAATTAGGTAGAATCTGTGGGAAATGGACAGAGAATCAAAGAAATGAAAGAATAGATTGATCATTTAAGGATAAAGGGACCCAAGATGCACTGATATGATTCTCTACTGAAAAAAAAAAAGCAAAAAAGAATTTCAGTGATAATAATAGATGTAGAGTCAGCATTCAGATTCCAACTTTGTTCCTTATTAACTGAGTAACTGTGTAACCTTGGACAAATCACTTAATTTTGGGGGACAATTGTTTCCTTAAATTTAAAATGAATATATTGGCTTAGATGCTTTAAGACTATTTTCAACTCTAAATCTATGATCTCATGATGTATATGATTTTTTAAAAAGAAACAAATCTAAGTATGTAAGTAACTTTTATTTGATGAAAAATTTGATAAACTAGTTGTTGGAAAGAGAAAATAAAATTATTAAAATGAATTCTTCCTTAACTTAGTGCTTTAGAGATCAAGATATTTCAATTTTTAACTTGAGTGAATGTTGAGTATCAACACAAAATTGAAGTTGGTATTAGTGATAAGGTATTTATCTAGTTCATTATGAATCACTTATTAGCCATTGAGACAAAGAAAAAGCAGTTCTTTGAACCTTAGGCTGAATCAAAATGATGACTTTGTTGGGATTTCCATAGCCAAACAAATGTTGGACAGATTTTCTGTAAGTAATGAGTTTATTTGTTAAGTTGTCTGGAGGGGAGAACAGGTGAAGCATATCCTAATTTTGACTGAGTACACCTGCTCAGTATGCAATGAATGAACTGGGGGCAATAGGGGGGTTTAAAGCTTTTTATTATGTCATGGATCTTTTTCATAACTTTGGTGAATTCCATGGACAACTCTCAGAATCATAGCTTTTTTCTTTTTAAAATCAATAATTCAAAGAATTATTCAATTTTAGTTAGGTGTTAGTGAAAATAAAGATGTATTTTTTATTTCCATACAAGATCATGAAATCCCTGAAATTTTTCAGTAGACCACTAGAGGTGGGGGTTGGGGAAGGTGATAAGGTTCCTGTGGACCTCATTTTAATAACAGCTATTTATTGTAGCCTGAGCTGCAAACTAAAGGTCTGGCAATCAACAAGTATTTATTAGGTTGTTACTATGTGCTAGATACTTCACTAAATATTAGGGATATAATTATAAGCAAGAAGAAAGCCAGCCTTTGCCCTCAAGAAACTTCCCTTCTAATGAGGGAAGATAACACATAAAAGAAATTATAAAAAGCTAAGAGAGTGTTCGGGAGGAGGAGAAAGAACCTCCTGTAGCTGAAGTCTAGAGAGTCAAAAACATAGGGAGAAGGGGAAGGAAGCATGATTGGCCTGGGCTTATCCCTAAAATTGGCATCTTAGAAGGAATTCATCAATGAGAGTAAAAGGACAGCACAGTGGAGAGATGTTCCAGGGTGAAAAGGCAGCTGAATCATTTTGGCAAAGTGTACAGTCAGAAATGTAGTTGAGAAGGGAAAAATATCATCAGCAAATCAGACAATCAACAAACATGGATTACATTCTTTGTGCAGTTTACTACTTTGGGAATATAAACACAAAGAATGAACCTTTTTTATTTTTAACTTCCAAGGAACTTTCCTTATAATGGGCAGATAATAGTTACAATTAAAAGTGAATGTAGAATAAATATACAGAGAAAAAGTACAAGTAAATAGAAGATGGTAAAAAATAAATTAGGTAGAGAGGGAAGACAAGACTTTTGGGAGGTATCATGAACGATTTCATTGACGACATGGTCTTTATGCTTTGAACTGATGGAAGAGAAGGATTCTATGAGGCCAAGGTGAGGAAGCAGTACACTTCAGATGTGGAGGATGGCCACTGCAAAGGAATGGAACAGGAAATGGAGATCTGTAGGAGAGCAATAGAGAAAAAGGCAGTTTAGACTGTTTGAGCAGGAGTTATAAAGGGGATGGAAGGAGGAAAGGAAACAAACATTTTGAACCATGCCTTCTGAAGTTATTAAAATATAATTTTCTTTGTTTAGTTTTTTAATACTTTATCTTATTTTTTAAAATTCCAGATTGCATGTTAATGCAATTTTCAATATCCATTTTTCTGATACTTTACCATTCATTTTCTTTCCTTCCCTCTTAACTGCTCCCTGCACAAGAAGGCAGTTAATATAATATTAGTTGTACATACATTACTATGTAATACATATTTCCATTATTGTCATATTTTAAAACAAGACATATTGCTTATAATAGAGAAAAATTCATGGAGGAAATAAAGTGAAGAATAGAGTGTTTTAATCTGTATTCTGACTCCATCTGTTACTTATATGGTGGTAAATATATATCCTTTCCTTTTTTTTTGGTTCAGTTCCTATTCTTCTTTTTTTTTTTTTAAACCCCTGTACTTCGGTGTATTGTCTCATAGGTGGAAGAATGGTAAGGGTAGGCAATGGGGGTCAAGTGACTTGCCCAGGGTCACACAGCTGGGAAGTGGCTGAGGCCAGGTTTGAACCCAGGACCTCCTGTCTCCAGGCCTGACTCTCACTCCACTGAGCTACCCAGCTGCCCCCTATATATCCTTTTCTATCATGAATCTATTGAAGATGTTCTGGATCCTTGCTTTGCTGATAATAATTGTCATTCACAACTGATCATCATATATTATTGTTGTTACTGTGTACAATAGTCTCCTAGTTCTGCTCATTGCATTTTTCATCATGTCATATAAGTCTTTCTTATGGCCTAAGAGTAATTTAATTACAAGCATATACCACAACTTCTTCAGTCATTCCTCAATTGATGGACATCCCTTCAATTTCTAGTTTTTTGCCAGCCCAAAAACATTGCTATAAATATTTTCATATAAGTAGATCCTTTTATCCTATCTTTAATCTACTTAGGATACATATATACTAGTGAACCAAAGGGTATATACAGTTTTATGGCCCTTTTGGTAAGGCTCCAAATTGTTTTCAAAATGGTATCAATTCACAGGTCCACCAACTGTATTAGTGTCTTGATTTTTTAATATTCTCTCCAATATTTATCATTTTCATTTTTTTGTCATGTTAGCCAGACTGACGAGTGTGAGATGGCATTTCTCTAATTAATAATGATATGGAGCATTTTATATAACTAAAGACAATCTTAATTTCTTCATCAGAAAATTTTGCTTATTCATATCTTTTGACTATTTTTCAATTGGGAAATGTACCTTCTGTTTTAGAATTGATTCTAATTATCTATTCTAAGGCAAAATAATGGTAAGGACTAGGGAATTGGGCTATTAAAACATGAGAATATAAATTGGGGCAAATTATTAGATATTTAAAAAGCTAAATAGAGGAGATGATATTTTATTATAGACACAATTTAGGAGTCATTAAGGTTCACTGAGTAGGGCAATGATGGACACATTTTCATGGAATGGAAATCACTCTGGTAGCTATATGTGCAGTTTTGGTAAATTTGAATGTCAAGATCAGAGGTAGAGAGATCAATCAGTAGGCTACTGGAATAATTTAACTGAGAGGTAATAAGGGACAAAATTTAAATGGTAATTGTTGAAAAATTTACCCAAAGAGCAAGACTTTTGTGAAAGTAGAAAACTATTTGAAACGCGGCAGAATCCTGAGCTCCCATGACTGATAATCCCAGTACTGAAACTAGAACAGGGAAACTACTAGATAGGAAACTGTTTTTTATATTTATAACTATTTCTTTATATGATGATATCCTTGATTAAAAATCATATTCTCTAGCCTACATAATTTTCAGACATTAGGCCAGCTGTCCTATCAGTTCAAGTCATGAGCTGAAAAGGAATTTTGTAGGAAATCATACACAAGGATGACATTCTAATAAAAGCAACCCTCCACAAGTGTAATTTTAGAAAATAATGAGATGAATCTGAATCTTTCTGCAATGATTCTTGAAGAAACAAGAGACATCTTCAATGTACTTATTAGATTAATTTTTAAATTTATTTTCCTCTTGAATAATTATTAAACATGCTCATTATTATTATTATTATTAATTGATATTAAAATAATAATTAAGAAGATGTTGTCAGAGGAAGGGATTGAGTAATTTCACACTAATTGATCAGCATATAGAACTTGAAATTTAACATTAATTTCTTCCCTTTTAGAGCCTTCTCTAGCAACATTCCCATAAATCTTGAATCACCATTACAATCTGACCAGTCAATTCACTATTCTGATTACACCAATAACCACTTTGTCCCTTTGCCTAATTCTCCTCCAGAGTTTACCTCAACTAAAAGAAGACTCAGGCATCAAGCTGTTCTTCTTCCTTACATAATTCAAATCTCCTTATTCAGCGACTATAATTGTCAGAAGAGATTGCTTTACATTGAATCAAGGTCATTTGTTTCTCAGATGGTGTGGGTGAACAAATGCTTCCCTGCCGCCTCCCTTCCCCTCACTACAGGAAATTGGGCTGCTATTCTGCATGTATCAAAGCACAGGTGTAGACTCATCCACTCTTGATAGTGATAATTTTCTTCTCTGACACTTGGTATTTTTAAAATTTCATTTTGAAATAACTACATATCTTATTCTGAAATATGACAGAACAAAGAAGCAAATTGGGGGAATTCTAATTTTCTTCTGAGAAACAGCACAATCTAAGTAAAAAGAATATTAGAGCTGAAGTCAGTCCTGGATTTATCTCTACTTGGTTATGTCTCCATTGGCAAATCATTTAACGTCTCTGAGTGTTAGTTTTCATATCTTTAAAATAAAATTAATAATTGTTGTATTGTCTATGGAGCTCTTATTAAAACACTTTGTAGTATGATAGAAATGTGAGTTATGATTGTTCTCAACATTGAATACCATCTGTTTATTAAAGATCTGACTTTTAGAAAAATAATTTTCCATGTTTTCTTGAACCAAAAATGGTGTCACATAGTCTGAAGGAAGAAATTACCACCCCTTATTATCAATTTATTCATGTGAAAAGGCTCATGAAATTATGAAAATGAAGTAACATTTATTCAACAATATAGATTTAGAACTAAAGACCATAGAATTCAATAACCTAATTTTACAGATGAGAAAATATTTTGAGGACCTTGCATTATTTAACAGCTATGTAGGAGACATTTGGTTCAAAGGCATCTTTTTAAAAGTAATATTCTTCAGGTGATGTTATGTGGTTACAGATCATGACTACAAAGGAAAACAACATCCCAAATCACATATCTTGAAAGTGGCAGAACTAATTCCATTTCTACACCTAAAAAATCCCCCTTATTGCTAAAAATGAAATTAAATGGGTATAAATGTGAAATTCTGAAAATTCATGAATCTAATATCTATTCTGTTATTTGTCTTTCAACTACAATTGAAGTTGCCTCCTGATGGTGTCCAGGTTACTCAGTATTCTCAAAGACTTTGTAAGTAGAATTGAAGCTTCCTCAGATCCTACCAAACAACCATCAGATTGACGGAAGATTATGGATTTTTAGGCACAGTAATTCAAGACTAACCACTAAATTTTGGAGGGATTAAGATCTGCATTCTTGAAGGAAGTAGATATTGTAAATCATTAAAAGATTGGGATCTCTACTGCTTAAGTTTAAAGGACCAACATTTGTTGGGAACTCTATTCATTATTTTTAAACCCTTAACTTCTGTGTATTGGCTCCTAGGTGGAAGAGTGGTAAGGGTGGGCAATGGGGGTCAAGTGACTTACCCAGGGTCACACAGCTGGGAAGTGTCTAAGGTCAGATTTGAACATAGGACCTCCTGCCTCTAGGCCTGACTCAGTGCACTGAGCTACCCAGCTGCCCCCGACTCTATTCATTTTTTAAAACTATATTTTTTGGTCTCTGGGTACTTAGTTTGGATTATGAAAGTTACTGTCCTGTTTTAATGATCATAATTTATATTTTGCTTCTTTTTATCCCTTTCATTGTGTCCTATACAGTGCCTTGCCAAACTAGGACATCAAATTGATTTTAGAACAAAGTTTTTGGTCATGAAGAGAATTGCAGTTTCTCAAAAGGAATTTTTTTCTTCCTTCTTTTCAATTGTTGGCTCCACTCAATGTTTTTGGGAAAGGGTACATAGTTCAAATAATGCACATTTTCCTCCCACTTAAATTTTCCTACCTGATCATTTTAGGTAGACCTTTTCTGTAATATTCCAGGGCTTTGTGCAATTAAAATATTATTGTTAACAAAAGGAATTCCTGGAATACCTCAGGAAATCCTGGAAAATGTCTCTGTGGAAAGCCATTTTTTGAAGGTCATCAAAAAAGTTTCTCTCTTGAAAATCTTGCATTATTTAAAATATTAAAGAAGTTGGTTCAAATCCATCTTTTTAATGCTTGTTTTTTTAAGTGATGCTCTATGAATAGAAATCATGAAATACTACAGTCTCAGAAGAATGGAAGCTATAAACCACTGGAAAGAGAGATGGAGAGCAATGGAGAAATATTTCACAAATGTAGAGTGGCTGTACCACATTATTGTCAAAGAACCATATACTGAGTGGTACAAAAAACATTAATAAAAGGATGACCAGAAGAGGAAATAGGCCACAGCCCATTAGGATAATGGCAGAGAGACTATGTGCTCCAGTTTTATCCTCATAACATCAAGAAAAAAAGACCCCAGCACATGAATTGTTTCCTTTATTATTGGAAGAAATAGGCAAGACACACAGGATTAGAAGGCATAGATAGGTTATACCAGTGAAGAATAGTATGCTTATTGATGGATGCTAGAGCCATATAAGTATTGAAATAAAGCCTGTTTTCAGTAGATAGTGAAATAAAGATCATTGTGGAAAATTAGGATATATAATTGCTACATTTAAGTCCAAGACTTCAGACTTAAAAATATATATTTCTAAATAGTCCCACTTATATTAACCTCTTGTCTAAGTTTTTCTTAAAATTATAGCTTTTGTACTCTATTCAGCCAAAATGACATATGAATCATTACCGAAATTTATTCTACTCATCCTTCAAGATTTAGCTACCATGTTAGATTTACCGAAAGTTCATAAACTCTTTGCTCTATTTTCCCCTTTATAACATCATTCTCTATCATTTATAGAAGCAAACCCTATAAATAAATAATCTAAAGAAGGAGTGCCAACTATTTTTAGGAGCAACACAAATAAAAGGGAAAATGGCTTCATCTTCTTTAGAAACATAAGCTGGGTGGTAGAGAATATAAGAAATAGGAGAGTGATTGTGGAAATTGGAACATGGCTGTATTATTGGCCCTAAAAACCACGGGGAAAGGGAAAGTCTGCAAACTTTAGGGAAGACTTTTCTAGGCAATTTTACCTTTTTTGATTATTTTGTTTGAAAATTATTATGTTTTCTTGACAGGCTCTTTCTAATATCTTAAGAAGACTAAGACTTTGTGATGAGTTTGTTTCAATGAAAAGTCACAATGAAGAGTATTTCACAGACCAAGAGAAAGAAAACTACATTGAAGGTGATGTCAGCCTTGATAAAGTCAAATTAGGATAATACTGTGGAAAAAACAAAAGAAAACAAAACAATCATGATGGCCTTGTTTGCTAAGATGGACTCAATCAAGATGAGAAAACTCATGAAGATAGTTGATAAGTTCATTTCTTGTGCTGGCATTTTTTCAGATGGGAAAATTTCTGGATGTATTTTTTTTCTGTACTTTTTTCTTTAAAAATCTGTGGTTTATTGTTAATCGAATAAAACATGATGCTAAATACATTTTAATCCTTGCTCACACTAGGTCACATGCCTAGAATATTCTCTCTCACTCCATCTCCAGTTGTCTTTCAATTTCATTCAAGTACTATAAAGTCTAATTTCTCTCTCAGCAATTTTCCCATCACGTTTCCCCAAGACTTCTCTTTTGCATATAACTCAAATTTCTTTGTACTCCTTTTCTTCTTTGTGTGTGTGTTGGGGGGTGAGTAGGTGGGGGAGGTGTATGGGTGTATATCTCTCCAATTTGATTTCCCGCTCCTTGAAGACAGTTTCTCTGTCATGTCTATGTACATAGCAACATTTAATAATTGTTTATCAAATTTAATTAATGGAATGAAATTCCACACTGTGCTGGATCTTAGCTTCCCATTCTTTTACACCTATTTGAACAAATTGGCATAATTCTTAGATGAAATGAAAATGGCTGTTCAGCTGTAGCAATGATTTGAAAAGAAGCTTCTTCCCATGTGTTGACTTGTTAGGCTTACTAAAGTTTGGTTTAAAAAGGAGCCCAACCTCCACATCCTCCTACTAAGTAACAAATTTATAATACTTCAAGGTTTACAAAACACTTTATGACTATAATCTCATTTAATGCTTTCTATTGTCTTGAAAGATAGGTGTTATTATTATCCCTAATTTACAGATGAGGAAACAGAGGCAGGCAGAGAGTAAGTATATTTCTCAGCATCACACAGACTGATTTGAAATCATGTTCTTTATTCTATGTCCCCTGCACCACAGAACTGCCTCTAGTTATTGTTAGAAACAGAAACTTTAATAGCAATTGTGCTGCAATTTTTAGATTTGTTAATGTTTTCTGTTATTTGACAATACTGAATAATCATATCAGTCATGACAAGCCATTTTTATACTTAGGATGAGGTGTACTTTAAAGGTTAAAATTCTATTTAAAATTAGACATTGTGTAAAATATTCCCCTTGGTCACTGGGAAAATTTAGCAATAAAACTAGTAAGGCCAAAGTGATCTGTCACACATCTGGCTTTGAAAAAACCAACAGATTGTTTTTGACCTTTATTTATGTGAGTCTTTCCTATATGCATTTATGATTCTAACTGTTAGAAGATTTTTGCTTTGTGTAGTAAAGTATAACAAAAAAGTATAAACTTCTAAATTTCACAACAAAGGGAATAGTCTACAAATCCTATTTCTGGTACGTAAAGCACAAGGATCCCTATTCAGCCAACAATATGGAAATTAAAGGTTAACTAAAATCTTGAAATTGCCAGATTTATCTGAGACATCCAATGATATGTAATTCACTGTAATGAATATGTTAACTATGTATCCATTCCTCTAGACTCTCTAAACTCAATCTCTTTATTAAGTTAGATTATCAGAAGGTCTCATACTTAAATCACATTAACTCAACTCTCCATAGAATTGCTTTCAGTGAATTAAACATTATGCTCTCGAATTTTATAAAGGATTGATATAAGGAGAGAAAAACGTTAGAACACTTTGGTACTTTCTGCAAAGTTCAAGAGATGTTGCTCAAGGTAGCATTCTTAAAGTCCCATATGTAAAGAGCTCTGTATTCAGTTTCTCCTTAAATTAAGTGGCAAATTAATGTTGAATGTTTATTGCTATTTAATACTTTTTAACACTCATTTTTATTTCATGTGAATAAGATGATTACTTTATCTGCCTTACCTAAGCCTTCTAAGGTGCTCTTGATTCTACTAACTTTCTAAAGAAACTCAAAATAAAAAAAAAAGTAGAATGAAAACTTCCATATTTCATCCTCTAAGTTTAGATTCAGACTAGAAATATATGTGAGAGAGCAATATTAAGCAAATATGATACATGTTCTAGACATATCCCACAGGATTACCTGTCATCTTTTGATATATCCCATAATATGTAGAGAATGCAATGTGGGAAGTGAAATGTTTCAGGCAGTGCTACCTGCTAGTGACAGAAGACTGTAATAAATATTTGCAAATTTGCAAGTTATTAATATCTTTTAGTCTAGCTAATTTCAGTGGCATATTCATACCCTATGAATTGATAATGAATCATCTGCTTGCAAATGTCTCACTTTTTTGTGCAAAGTACTATTTGTCAAAAGGGTTTGAAGATGGGCAGCAATATGGTAAAGGGTGTTTAAATATTTCAGCAGAATTACAATCAGCCTGAAGTGAGCATTAATGTTTATATTCATGAAAATCATTATTGTTTGAGCATTTAAAAAAAACCCTTTTTCTGTATCTGATAACACATATTGGCTGACATATCATAATGCATATTTTATAAAGTGTCTGATTATTCTATTTGATGTCCTGAAAGCTTTGAAGTTAATTAACTTCTTCTTTTTAACTTAAATCTTTGCAAAACAAACTCAAGATACTTCTGTCACTATATGGAAAGTATCAGTGAAGAAGAAAATCTATGTCCAAGCAACTGTTTCTAAAAAAGTAGCATAACACCTTAGGAGTCCCTCTAATGATTACCTACCTAAGAGTAACTGATGATGCTCCTGAAAGGAAATATAGTTTGGAAAAAAAACACTCCTTGTTATTTGTAGATGCAATTAAAATACCTCTTTTTTAAGAAATTAATTTTTATGTTAATGTTTGCAAGCATTTATTTTATCTCCTTGCTTCTCTCTCCACTCCCTGCCATAATATATTAAGATCTATCAAAAACAAATTCTCACGTTGATCAAACATATGTCTCATTTGGTAATTTAAAACAATTGCCTCACTGCAGGTAGATATCATGCTTCATTTCTGGTCCTCTACTATTGTTTCTCTAGGACATTAGTTATTTAACAAATGGATCACAAGAAAGTGTTACAATCCTCCAAGAAGACACATCTACTTGGTTCCTTAGAAACTTACACCTGGCCAATTCTTACTACAAAGAACATCCTTCTTTCACACTAGCCAGAATGGCAAGATGAACCAAAAATGAAGGTGTAAACCAAGTTTATTACTGTCTACGGAGGACCTGGGTACATACTAGGCAAAAATATATCCTTTTTTATTAGAATGTAATCATTCCAAAAATAAGCTACTTTGCCTAAACTAAGCCAAATACAAGGTTATACTAGGCAATCCAATCTAGTAATAATTTTACTATATCCCTATTATGTACAAGGCAGTGTGCTAATTCCTCAGTACACAAATGAAGCCTCTCTCCATATCTCCAGAAAGAGAGCATCAATATTGGTTCAAGGTGGTAATGGAATTATTTGTCCAGAAGTTCTCATTTAGTCTACTACCATAGTGCAATCCATTTATTTATAGTGAATACTTGCTCAGAATGCAATGAAAAATCAGCTTATATTTATATGGAGATGAAATCCATTACAAATTGTTACAAATAAACATTTTAGTGTTTTAGTGTTTGCCAGGAAACAATAAAGGCTATGAGAAAAAGGAGAAAGTATAGAAGAAAAAGCAAATTTTGTCTAAGCATGCTATCCTTTTGGCTCCAAATTAAGAGAAATCTCCAGGCCTGGTGCTCTATCCACTTGAGGTATACAGGGCGTTCAGGGAAAACTGGCACCTTTGGTGTGAGGACTGACTGAGTCCTTTTCAAGACTGCTTTTCTCCTTTGGTGTCTTCCTGTCACCTAGCTCTGACCCGTGGCTCCAGGAATCTGTAGTATGCTCATAGGCTACTGGTAAACCACCTCAGCAGGCAGGCTGAACTAGGTTGTAGGTAATTGAGAAATCTCAAATCCTTTGGTGAATTAGGGAGGATGTCTTCCTCAAGCATGTGAAGATTCCCCCCGTAACACCCCCCCCCCATAATGGGTGGAAGAGAACAATTTGTTCTAATAGTCGTGAAGATGGTTGAAGCAGGCACTGTGCTGTGCAAAGAGCTTGGTCAGACATTGAAGACTTCAAAGTCATCCACTTCATCCCAGGATATTTCCACTCATCCTGACTATTGTCTTGCCATGTAACTTCAATGATTCTGGAATACAGTGAGACTGACAACTTTGTGCAGCTCTGCCTGACTTAAATCCAATTCACATACAAGTCAGATCATCACCTGACTTTTGTGACTTTTTGGCTCCAAATCCAAGTTTTATACTAATCAAGAAACACATTTAATGATAAAATACTATCAATTCTCTTCTCATCAATTATTTTACCATAAAGGATTAAACTGTGAATGCCTCAGTAGAGAGATCAGTACATACTATTGGAGGCATCAGAAATATATTGAATCTTTTAAAGTAAAGGGGAAAAAAGATATCTCATAAGGCAAGTTTCTCAGTAGGCCAATATGTGCCCTTTGTCTAATGATTTTTGTCTTTTGACCAGCGGCTACAAAGTATAAGATAAGAAGAAAAGGAAGATGTTCATTAATTAGTTCCAAAGTCATTAATTAAAAATAATTGAACATATAATAATGCATTCCATTTGAAATTTTTTCCCATATTAATCATTAAGTGATTACAAAATGCTGTTTAATTTATTTAAATTACATTTGATTTAGTTTTGATTTCTGGCAACATGTAACAGATGTGCTGCTTGTGTTACTGCCAGCAATCCAGGTGGGGCTAGGAGAATAACAGCTCCATGTAAATCAGTCTCACAGTCTCATTTCTGCCTGAAATCTGTTTATTTTGGGGAGGCATGAGCTCAGAGAAAGAGAAACAATCATACATTTGAATGCCAAATTAATGGCTGTGTTCATTTCTTGAAAAATGATTCAGATGTACTTGTCACTTGGATTTTGTACATGAGGACAAGATATTTTGAGATTCCCTCCATGTTGACCCCAAATTCCTAATTCTACTCAGTAATGGTATGTTTAAAACTGAGGATTTAGCACAGGACATAAAGATATAAAAGAAAAGAAATATTCAGCTCAGCTCTCCAGAGTATGTACCTAAGAGGCTCCCAACCTCAGATCCTGAGGTCATATCCTCAGGTTCTATCCTGTATCAGTCTTTTCTTTTTACTCTGCTCCATGATTATAAATTATATTGCCACATCTGAAGAGTCATAGTGTAAATGTATGCTTCTGGTCCCAAGAAGGTTGAACGAGAGCATGTGAAGGATCAGCATATTTAATATGTGCTAAAAAAAATTATGCCCTGCTTCTGGCATGAAATAATATAACCTAGAGGGAAGACAGAACTTGAAAACCAGGTGTAAAGACCTGAACTTGATGAAGATGAAAACACATTAAACAAGCAAATTGAGGCTCTTAAGGAAGCATTTTAAAGTGATGCTATAAATTTTGAGGTTCGTGTCCAAAGCAAAATGCTCTAGGGCATCTCTTTTACTTTGATTGGGATATTGACAAAGGACATATGAATCAAAACAATTTCAAATTGACCTAACTTCCCTACAATCTAAGCTTGCTGATGTTAAAACAAATTCAATTCTTTTGACACTACTGATCTGACCAAACCATCATTTGTTCATCTCTAAGTACTGTTGAAATGTGTTCCTTGATGTCAAGGATTGATTCACATCATATATGTATATATATANGCATGAAATAATATAACCTAGAGGGAAGACAGAACATGAAAACCAGGTGTAAAGACCTGAACTTGATGAAGATGAAAACACATTAAATAAGCAAATTGAGGCTCTTAAGGAAGCATTTTAAAGTGATGCTATAAATTTTGAGGTTCGTGTCCAAAGCAAAATGCTCTAGGGCATCTCTTTTACTTTGATTGGGATATTGACAAAGGACATATGAATCAAAACAATTTCAAATTGACCTAACTTCCTTACAATCTAAGCTTGCTGATGTTAAAACAAATTCAATTCTTTTGACACTACTGACCTGACCAAACCATCATTTGTTCATCTCTAAGTACTGTTGAAATGTGTTCCTTGATGTCAAGGATTGAGTCACTCATATATATATATATATATATATACATATATATATATATATATATATCCCAATGCCTAGCACAGAACCTTGCAGAAAATAGGGAATAATTAAAGATTTTATTTGCACAGCAAATGAGAAGACTGAGTATGTGGTTTAATAATTTCCATATACTATGGACTATTTTGATCTCACCATAGGAAAAAGGCAATCAAATAATCAACTTTCTGTAGATTCTCTAGTAGTTAGAAAACCTGGGTTCTAGACTTAGATTCATCCCTTTGGTCAGGTGATTTAGTTTAGCTGTACACCACTATGCCACTATGGAGATTTGATTAAATAGCTCTTAATATAATTTGCTACTTTGCTACTGTCTTCTAAATGAAAAAAAAATACAAATAAATGTGTTATTTTAATGGTAAAATTATTGTTAATTCACCTAAATACTTATTTTTAATTAAGTGCTGAGATTTACTACATCTCAGCATAGTTTAGTGGAAAGAGTCCTACACTGAGGTTTAGAGGTCTTAGAGTTGAAGCCTGGCTCTGTCATCTACTTAGTAAATATGTGACCTTGGACAAGTCACTCTTCCACTCTCTGCATTAAATTTCCTGAAGTGAAAAAAATCAGGAGGTTGGTCTAGATGCCCTCAGAGGGACTTTCCGTTTCTAAATCTATGTTCCTATCTTTTTGACAATGTCTATTTTTGTTCATTTGGTGATTGTGTTGTCCCTGCAACAACCTTTCTGATGACATTGCTTTGGGAACACTCACAATTTCATTGGAACAGCAACTTTAAGTGTGAGACCTTTAAACATCGATGCATTTCTCTCAGTGACCTACTTTCCTTGTGGCAATGTGACGCATGGGAAACATACATTGATAAATGAGGATCTTTGTTGAGCATTAGAACAAAAAGAACTAAATTGGGTCTCCTGATATTAATTATTCTCAAAGAAACAGTCCATCTTAGCAATCTTCTATTTGAAAGACAACTTTATACCTTTAACATGATCAAGAGTACAAATGTTTTAGACTTGAGTGGAGAAAGCAATAGCACAAATGGATAGAAAAAAACCTTTTGAGCAACTTTATATATTACACAGAGATAGCTAAGATCTGCAGACCTTAAACACTGGCAAAGCAAACCTATCTAATTTAGAATCAAAGAAGAAAGAAGCCTTACCTGTTTTTTTTCTATTAGTTTCTTTCATTAATTCCCTAGAGACAAGTTGTTTTGCAAAACAGATTGAAGTATTCTTTCTTTCTTTCTTTCTTCCTTTCTTTATTTATTTTTACAAATCAGATATACCTTGATCAAAGTGAGGTTGCACATGATCTAGATTAATGATTCAAAATAAATGAAATACTAGGTAGGGAACACACCCTGTGCTATTGTCAATAGTTTAAGTTTCTTTTCATCTTGTATAGATCTATTGTCAAATCAAAGTAAATAATGTGTGAACTATGCATTATAAAATGCACACTATTATTATGATTATTATGAAAGGAAAATTGAGAACAACTGTCATCAACATTTAAAAATAATGCTTCCAATGTAGTTTTCAGTGATACTCCTATTACCCCCAAATGTGACTCAGTATATGAGGTTATATGGAAAGTTAAAAAAAGATTGAAACAATATTAGTTTATAAAATTTAGATTTCCTAGGGATGCTAGAAATCACCTACCTGAGTTACATTTTACAGAATTCTAGAAAGGTTCTATGAATTAATCAGAAGTACCCAGATTGTAAGGTACAGAGCCATGGTACAAGTCAGATCTGTGGACTCTGAACCTAGGTTGTGATTTTCTTTTTTCCATGACCCCATTTTTTCTTCCACTGAAGAGGTATGAGCACAGAAATGATTTGATTTGGTCTCTATACAAGTAGGTTAATTCCTGCAATAACACCAAGGATGTTAAAAGACAAGAAAGGGGAGAAATGAGAAGACTCCATTAGGAAGCTATTTGCGACTCCCGGTCATATTACCAATAAGATGGAAGGCAAGGCATTTTTTCCGATTTTCACAAGCTTTCAAACTTTTTCGTAATAAAAACTATATACTAAAGGCAAAACAATTGCAGCTTTTTCCACAGTCCAAGCCACCCAGAAACTTAACAAGATAACAATCTGATAAGTCAAGAGTATAGGCTAATCCCTAGTCTCTAAATTATGTACTCAACAACTCAACACTGCCTCCCTTTCCTATGATTTAGCAGGGTCAGACAACAGAACCCATAGGCTTCTATTTCTGGATGCACACTATAATTTTCTTGATGATCTTGTAGACTCTGACAGTTACGCTCTTGCACTGTCCCCCCATCAAATGCTTTTGCCTTCCCTTCTCCATCATTCTATGGCAACAAGCTACAGAATTTAATTCTCTCCTCCCAATTCCTACACCTTGCAAAGGATATGGAACTACAGGAATGCAGGAAACTTGTGCTGTTTGGAGCCATAGTATCCTTGCTTTTATATAACAGTGAATATACAGAGAACTGAATAGAAGGAACTATGAAAGGACATCAATATGTGTGTGGAAATCCACTGTAGCCTTTGCATGCAATTATGGTCAGTTCTGCTCCACAAAAGGTCACTGAGGATGATGAAAAATGAATTCCTCACCATGAGAGGAAGCTGAGACAGTTTTAAGATCTAGCCCCTCAGGGATAGGCTATCAAAGGAGAATGAGTCAGAAAGTGAATAATAAAAAAAGTAAAGGAAAAAAAAAGGACTGAAATTACCTCAAGAAGATAACTTTAAAATCTTGATTATAAGTAGATATATTATCATTTAACTCATTAACAACAGATGGGAAGATAATATACAGATGACCTACAAGAGTCCAAACTCTTCTGAATAAATGCCACAAAGGTAATTAATCAATATCTCTTAAAAGAATACTCTAGATTCCCCAGAAAGCATAGAACCACAGCAGTATCTTTCCAGATTCAAGAGAGAAATAAGAATCTTGAAAGTGAAATTTATAATTTGGACAGTAGAAAAAATTGATGTTCTAGAAAAATTGGAATCCTCGATGACAAATTTTACCAAAGAACAAAAGTATGAGTAATTGTGAATACATATTTACAGAAGCTAAGGAAATGACTGGAATGTAGCCTATGAGTTGCTAATAATAAGAACCTGTAATAAAGACTTCTATCAGTAGCTTTTTCTTGTTTTTCTAAAACCATTAGGTAGATATTCTCAGTAGCTCATTCCTTGGCTTTTTCTTCCTTTCCCTTGATACTCTTGACAATTTATTCATACTTATGCCTTTCACTTTCATCACCCAAATATGTAACTGAGACGCCCATCTATAAAAGCTTTGAAGTTACAATGAAGATTGAACAAAGCAAAGAGTATGTAATTAAAAAGAGAAACTGAAAGGAGTAGCATAAGACATAGACAAGGTAGCAGTAGAAGCTTTAGTGAAGGAGAGATTGAAGATAGGTACCTGATTAGGGCTGCCTGTGTGTTCTTTCCCCTGGTCTCTTGGGCACAAATGTAAAGGCAGAGATACAACTAAATGATCACATTAGAAGGAGAGATAGAAGCAGATTTGCCTGAACTACACATCAATTTTGATGCTGTCTACCTGCTGCTTCTTTGTTTGTTTAATCATACTACCTTTGAGGAGAGAACAGATACAACTTTGTGTGCCCCAACTTTCTGAGGTCCCTCCACTGACTGGACAGTGAACATCAGGAAAAAGTTTAATATGAGAGGGTTAACTTTTTGATAAATACCTGCTACCTCTCTATAGAAACAGTCCTAAAGAAGGGAATGAACTTTCATGGTTTTTGGTGCCCTCAGACAAAGATGGTAGATGGCCTATCTGATCTTGGGAAGGAGCCATATTTTATAACCTTGAGTTGGTTTTTTAAAAATAAATTTGGTTTATCTTTTTTATTTCTGACCATTAAAGAAATGCATATAAAGCACCAATAACTTCCCTGAAAATGTAACTGGGAAGGAATATGGAGTGAAGTTTTTTTGAGTGAGTTGGAGGGAATCCAGTCAAGATAGTGACTGAAAAAATCATATAATAAGGAGATAAGAACTGTGATAAAGAGATGGACAAAGAGGCAAAGGAGAGACTGAGAAAGTCAGTTTTCTGAGAACCATGACAACTTGATTTAAATCCCATGGCACCCCCTGGTGCTGGTGGATCATATAGCTATTGAAAATATGTTGAATTGATTATACTTCACCCTTATTGAACTGGATCCACCAGCAAGGGGACTGGGCTTTGAGATGTTTAAAATACACCGGGTGTCCCAAAAGTCTAATTAGTCAGTCATGCCTCAAGACATTTGATATATACTTCTGACTTTAAAGAGTTAGTGTCATTTTGATCTTTATAGACTAACACAGCTCCAAGACTTATAGTGCACTATATCTACATTTCTGTATTATCTTTTCTATGTTTAGCGCTACACCTTCATTAATATATAAGAGAATATCACAGTATTATATAATTTGAAACTCAGTATGGATGTCAGTGGCAATCTAGTGTTATATTTGTTAAACAGGGATATTTTTGGGAAGCTGTAAAAATGCCAGTGGTCTGTAGCAATCAGGACTTAGTTTTCCCTTGGTATATGGAGAGCACACACATAGGCTCTCAGAAGGCTTGAGTGAAAAGGGAGTGGCACAATCTTGCTGAGTATTTACTTCCCCCCTGCCACCAAGCAGTTAGGAATCAGTTACAAGATGGAAGTTGATCTGCTATCTTCTGATCTCAGTCAGGAAACTAGGTAAGGCTGATCTCCTAAAGATGTTAACTTTCTCTAAACTATTTCCTCACAGGTTTGAGTAGGGGAATATAGGAGAAGCTTGATATCTTGAAGCTTTCGGGGACAGAGGAAGGGTCAGGCTTTTGGGCCACATGGCAGGAATAGCTCAGCTTGAGGTGGTGTATTTCCCTAAAAAATAGCCAGGCACAGCTCCCAAATGATGAAGGGTTTAATGATATGTGTGGAAGGGAAGGAAGGGAGATTTAACAAGGATAAAAATAAGGTCAGAGAAGCCCTAAATTGTTAGGTCCGAGCAGCCCCTCCCCCCAGAAGGGAGAGGTATCCTTTATAGCTAGTTTGCTCTCAAAGCCTATAATTAATATTTTCTAGTATCTAAATAACTAAATAGTAATAGTTGTAATATTGCTTGAAGATCTAGTCAAGCTAAAGCAAGGTTGGCAGCAGAGAACTGACCTTGGTTTTGTATAGATTCAAACCTAGGGCTCTCAAGAGCCCCAAGAACTCACATCAGGAAACAGAATGACCTGCTCACTTCAACCCCCAAGAATCAACTGTCCTTAACTGCCTTAAACTGCCCCCTCACCCAGAGTTTTCAGGGTGGGAGGCCCTAGAATTCTGAGCTGTGGCTTGACACCCTCTCTTGCAACTGGAATTCACTATGCAATATCAATGTCACACTAGTCTAGCTCACATGTGAAAATATCCCATTTTAATATATTTGATAAGTTGTTTTTCCATATTTGATAAGTTGTTTTTCAGTTTCTGCTTGTAGACAACTCTGTTAAGAAAAATTCCCATAATCAAGACTAAACATGTTTCTTTATAAATGTATCCATTACTCTTAAATCTGTTGCAATGGGGCCATGAAGATAACTCTTCTTCCATATATTAGCCTTATAATTTTTTAAAGCAACTAACTAGAGCCTTTCATCACCTCCTGAGTTTTCTCTTCTTCAGGGAGAGCATCTTAAGTCCTTTCAATTGGTTTACATATGACATGAACTCAAGACCTTTTAGTAGCTGATGCTTGAGGTTTAAAAGCAGAATATATATCATCCCATTTAATTCTCACAACATCTCTGTGAAGCAGAGGCTATTATTATATTCATTTTAAAGTCGATGAACCCAAGGAAGAATGTTAAGGTACTTGCCCAGAGTCAAGATGCCAATAATCACTTGAAGCAGAATTTAAACTGCTTTATTTCAGCTCCAGAAGAGTTGGACTTAATCCTCCTAAAGAAATCTGATTAGAGCAAAGTGAAGTGGGACTATTACTTTCCTGTTCCTCAAAGTTATCCCTATCTTAATGAAGCACAAGATCCTTTAGTTTGGGGAATTGCTACTTAACACTGTTTTTGTTTCATTTGCCCTCTGCCTCTTCCTATTCTGTACAATAGTTTCATGTATAATAATAATAACTAATAACTAGCATGATTATGATACCATGAGGCTTACAAGTAATATATATATATATATATATATATATATATATAATCTCATTTGATACTCATAACACCATTGTTGTGTATATTCTGCTATTATCCTCACTTTATTGTGAAGAAAGCAAGGTTGAGAGGTTAAAATGATTTGTCCAGGGTCATATAGGCAAGTGTCAGTGAGAAGATTTGAACTTAAGCATTCTTGAATCCAGTTCCAACATTCTATCTACTCTACTGCCTGGCTGCCTATACCTCTGGGAAGCCAATAAGAGAAACAGCTTAAAATAGATAAAAATCTGAGACTCCACTTTTGACCTGTTTTATGATCCATACCTTTTCTTATTGAAAAAACATTTTAGTCTTATTGGAAAGCTGTAGGTTCCTAGGAAATCAACAGTCAAGAGGTTAACATTCTCTCCTTTGCTCAGAAATACAACTGTTTTTGTTTCAGAAGTAGTTCAGACAGCCAAGGCTAAATCTAAACAAAACCTCCTCCAGCGGGGGCTATTTGCCCCTGAGAAAGCATTCCTGGACTTAGCTTGCTGATAATCAGGTAGCTGAAAGTCCAGCCTGGTTCTTATCTTCACCTTGAAGCTTCTGAAGCCTCTTTGTATTGTCTAAATTGTAATGGCATTTCTGCGCAGCCATAAATCTTTCTCTGTGCTTTTGGGTGAAAGGCAGTTTGAATTTTCATATATAATAAACTTGTGACTCAATGGCACTTTAGAGAAGCAACTATGAGCTAACAGAAAGATTACCTCCCATGTCTGTTACTTTCTTATCAACTGAGCTGTCCTTATCAGATTATCTGGAGATGATAAATAGAATTCGACATATACTCTCTTCATTCTGTATTCCTGAAATAGATTGTAAGTGATACTTGGCACTATTAGATTTCATTAGATCCAGCACAGTGCTCTAGCCTCACACACTCTTTTTGGATCCCAACTGTGTTAACAATACCAACAACCCAGTATTTCACCATTATGTCAATTGCAAATGTGATGTTCATGCCAGCCATGCCTTATCCAAGTCATTAATAAATGAAGTTAAACAACACAATTCTCAGGGTACTCTATTGGTGACCTCCTGCCATGTTGATATTGAAACATATCATTCTCAAAAGCAGGGATTATTTCCATTTATTATTTCAGGTTTATTTCTGTTAGATCTCTGTTTCTGTATTTCCAGTTTCTGGAAAATGTTAGGACCCTATTGAATGAAATAGAATTACATTTTATTGAAGAGCCAATGTATGACTAGGCTGATCCTCTAGTCTGAGTCATAGCTTCTGATCAACCACCTAACCCAGGAACTAGGGCTCACTTCATTATCATCAGTGCAATCCACTGTGATTTGCAGAAATTAATATAGTTCCACAGACACACAAGAACCAGTTGCCTGGGGTAACTGAAAGCTGGTGGGATTTACCATTAAGCATAAATTACTTTCCTATGTCCAATATTACAAAGTTAATCATATCCACATGGGAAATGGACACATTAGTTTTTTCATTTTCCTGAAGGCAAAAATGTCAGTGTAGGTAACTCAAGCTATCTGGAATGGTAATTAAATGTTCAGGTCTTCTACAACAGTAGACAAAAGAATTACAGCATGATGAGTAAACTTTGATATTATAGTTTTATACAAAGCTATTTTAGGAGCAAGTGTGATTTTGCATTTTATGATTTATTTTACCAATCACACTTAAAGCCTTATAAAAGCTAAAAAAAGTTAATTTTCCTTCATTCTTTTGTACCTCCTGTGAATTTGGGGGACTTCCAAGTTTCTTCATACCGAAAAGTTAAAATTAGTCATGATTAGAGCAGTAAAGGTTTTGTGATTTCATTTTTCCTTGAATAAAAAAAAATCATCTATTGAAATTAACCTTTTAGAGATTTTTTTAACACAAAGACAAATGTTAATAGTAAAAAGCATTCTTATCCTGAAACAGTTACACTTTCAAGCAAATGAAAACTTATAGGTGCTTTAAAATGTTCCACTGAAAATGCTTGAGATTTTGAAAATTAATTTCTGTTTCACTTAGAGATATATTTTTGGTTTCATTCGTGAATTTTTTTTTTTTGCTGGAAAGTACATGAGGGAAAGGTGGACAAATAGTAAGAATGTTTGTATGGAGAATTAAAAAAATACTCCATCCCACATTCCCGCCTTTCTTATCCCTTTCAACTTCTTTGTAGGGTAAGATAGCATTCTAGACCACAATAGATGTGGCTGTTCTTCCCTCTCAGAACTGATTCCACTGAGAATAAGGTTTAAGTATTACCTATTACCACTCTCTTCTTCCCATTCTTATAAGAGTATTCTTCCTACCACACCCATGTGCCTCTTTATATGATATAATTTATTCTATTTTACTTCTTTGAGTTTCTCTTAGTACCATCCTCTTTTGTGTCTCCCCAATTTTTTTACATATTGTCTTAAACAGCTTAATAATACAAGCTCTGTCTATGAATATTTTTCTATCAACTGTGATAATGAAAACAATTTTTAAGAGTTAAAGATATATTTTTATATGTGTATAATCAATTTGACCTTATTGAAGTTCTTAAAATTTTTTCCTTCTTTTTTGTTTACCTTTAATGGTTTTCTTGAATTTTGTATTTGGACATCAAAATTTTCCAATTAATTATGATCTTTTCTTTAGGAATGCTTGGGAATCTTCTATTTTATTAAATATCTATACTTTCCCTTGAAAGTATATAGTCATTTTTGATGGGTAGGTGATTCTTGTTTGTACATCAAATTTTCTTGCCTTCCTGAATATCATATTCTAAGCCTTGTGGTCCTTTAGTATGGAGGCTGCCAGATCCTCTGTAATCCTGAGTGGCTACTTTATATCTGAATCGTCTCTTTCTGGCCATAAGCAATATTTTCTCCTTGGCCTGGAAGCTCTTGGATTTGGCCAAAACATATCTAGGGATTGTTCTTTGGGTATTTATTATAGGGGGTGATATATGGATTCTCTCAATGTCTGTTTTGCCATCTTGATCAAGACTATCATGGCAGTTTTTTTGAATAATTTCTTGTAATATGATGTCAAGGCTTTTATTTTCTTCCAGGCTTTAGACCAATAATTCTTAAATTGTCTCTCCTTGATCTGTTTTCTAGGGCAGTTGTGTTTCAATGAAATATTTCATGTTTCCTTCTATTTTTTCATTCTTTTAATTTTACATTATTAATTCTTGCTCTCTCATGAGATCTTTAGCTTCTACTTGCCCAATTCTGGTGTTTAAAGACTGATTTTTCAGTTATGATCTTTTGATGTTCCTTTTCAGTTTGTTCTATCCTGCTTTTTGTGGTGTCCAGCAGGGCAATTCTGGTATCTACTTTTCTTATTATTGCATTTATTTTCTCTGCTTCTTTTTCCACATGGGCAATTTTATCTATTAAGCTGTTATTTTCTTTTTGTATTACTTTTTTTTTATTTTTTCCACTTTTCTTCCCATTTTTCTTCTATCTTTCTTACTTGATTATTGAATTCCTTTTTGAACTCCTCAAGAGTTTGTGACCAATTTCCAATTTTTTTGTAAAGTTTGTATGTATTTGCTTGCTTTTCACTGTCTGCTGTTGCTCGTTTTCTCCATAGAAATTATCCAGGGTCAAGAGCTCTTTTTGTTGTTGCTTATTCCTTCTGCCAATAGTGGATTGGGGTTCCTGTATGTTGGTAGTCATTGCCTACTTAACTTCTGTATTGCAGGGTGGCAATATCTTCCCTCCCCTATAAGAAGCCTGAGCAAAGATAGGTAGATCTGTGATATTTGTGTAGTGAGCTTTAAAACCTTTTGCCTTGAGGCTATCTTCCCAGCTTCTGCTGCCTGGAATGTAGCCAGCTATGTTTCTGCCCAAGCTCTGTGCTCTTTAGCCTCAAGTCTCAAGTCTTGCTGCCAAGGCCTTGTACTGCCCTTAGGGGTAAGTCTTTGAGGCTTTCAGCCAGGCCTTGAGAATTTAGAGATTGCCTTGGCCCTTGCTCTAACTCTGGTGCTGAAGGTGATGTGGAAGAGGGGTGATCAGCTTGAGCTTTGATTAGCGCAGTTTTGCCCCCTTATAGCATGGGAATCCTCACTCACTCCATATCTTTAATGCTGCTTCCAGTGAGAGAGACCATTTGCTCATCTGGTTTTAATTTCTTTCTTTTTGAGACACTTTGAAATGATAGGTTGTTAAGAGATTCTGAAGGCTAGTGCTGCTATGCCAACATCTTGGCTCCACCTCTGTATGGAAAATTTTAAAGAATACAAAGTTTTTCTTAAGCTTCTTTTCTCCTATCCTGTACTCCCTTCTTCCCTTTTCCTATAATCTTTATTTATCCTTCTTCTAGAAATATATTATTTTTATTGATGTCCATGCTTCCCCACTTCAATTTTCTTCCTTGAGGCAACTAGATGGTATGGTGAATTGAGTAGTGGACCTAGAGTTAGAAAGGCCTGAGTTCAAACATAGTCTCAGATATTTACTCTCTGCATGATGCTGGGAAAATTATGTAACTTTATCTCAGTTTTGCCAATTATAAAATGGAGATAGATAATAGCATGTATCTTTCAGTGTTATTGTGTGTATCCAATGAGATAACATTTTCAAAGTGCTTAACACAATGCTTTAGAGGCACTTAATAAATACTCATTCTATTCCTCTCCTCTCCTGCTTCAGACACAAGGTTTCTCCCTGCACTCTGCATGTACTGCTTAGTGATACTATTTTTTGTTGCTAGATTATAACATTCTTGAGTACAGGGATGATATATATACATATATATATATATCTCAACCAATACCTTACAAAATGTTCTGCTTAAAATGCTGGTATTGTTCACCTTTTACTATATTGAAATTTACTATCAACTACACATCACAAATGAGTATTAATAGATCACAGTACTGATAACTTAAGTAGGCAATAGTGAAATTTTTGTAGGGAACACATTTCTATTGGAAAAATTTGGAATTATATGCAGAAGAGATGTGAGGTAGATTTTTTTGAGAAGGAAAAGAATAAGGTTCTTACACAGAAACATGAAGGCACTTATCTACCTTTCTTAAGTTTGGTCCTAAAACCAAACAAACAAACAAAAAAATTTTTATTTAGAGCAAAAGGATGATTTCTTTCTGAGATGCTTCAACTGTTACTTCCTCCAAGTCATGTTTATGAGGTGAATGGAAGCAAAATGGCATCACTTATGCAGAGAGTCAATCAATAAACATTCAATAAGCATTTACTGTGTGCTACACATATATGTGCATATTTACATGAACATACACTTACATGTGCAACCTCTCAGAGAAAGAAACAAAGATATTGACAGGCTCATTGGGTCAAATATAATTAAAGCATAATTAAATGCAGTTGGGCTAAACATCAACATCACATGCACAAAAATATTAATAGCCTCACTCTTTGTAGTGGCAAAAACTAGAAAACAAGGGTATGCTCTTCAATTGGGGAATAGCTGAACAAATTGTGGTATATGCTGGTGATGGAAAACTATTGTGCTCAAAGGAATAACAAACTGGAGGAATTCCATGTGAAATGGAATGACTTCTAGGAATTGATGAAGAATGAAAGGAGCAGAACCAGGAGAACATTGTACACAGAGACTGATACATTGTGGTAAAATCAAATGAAATGGACTTCTGTACTAGTAGAAATGCAATTATCCTATCCGGGACAATTCTGAGGGACTTATGAAAGCAAATGCTATTCACATTCAGAGGAAGAACTATGGGAGTAGAAACACAGAAAAAAAAAACTGCTTGAACACATGGATTGATGCGGATATGATTTGGGATGTAGACTAAACAACCACCATAGTGCAACTATCAAAACTATGGAAATAGGTCTTGATCAATGACACATGTAAGGATTTCCTGGAAGATGGTGGCTTAGACAGAGTGAATCTTAAAACCTCCACACTCTTACACACCGAGATAGAAAACAATGCACTTCGAGAAGAAAAAGGACTAAATCTAATAACAGGACAGAGCAGGGGGAACCCTACTACATCACAACTAAAGAGGTACACCAAGAAAAAGTCTTCAATTCTTTAACTGTTGGGTCTGAGGGTGTAGAAGGGGAATCCCAGGAAGCCTCTTCCATGTGCTGTGCAGTCTCCAGAGGCCCAGGAAATCTCAGGGTGGGAGAACGCATCAGGCCAGAGAGAGGGCCTTGCTGGTGCTGGACTCCGGGAGTTAAACACAGGCACTGGAGAGGTGACTAGAGGAGAAAACCAAAGAATCACAGCAAAAAAGACCCGGAATATGGTAGCTTAGAGAGAGCCAAACCCCAGACAGCAGACAACTTGGCTTCCTCATACTGAGACAGAGAATGCAGGGCTTCAAGAGGAAAGAAAAACAGTTCAAACACAGTTGACAGCACAGAGGGACCCCATTTCTGGAGAGCTCAGTTCAGCAAAAACACTCCTTCTTGTCCTGCCATGTTTTTTTGTTTGTTTGTTTTGTTATTTGTTTGTTTTTCCCTCCTCTCCAGGTTTTAGCCTCAGGGCAGAGTAAGCAGTAAAACTAATCCAATCAGGATTAATCCCATCAATTGGACAGACTACAAGTCTTCAGAGGGCAGAGAAAGTAACTACAAACCTCCATTGTCAGCTGGGGGAAGGTTTTTCATCAAAGATCATTAAATTCATTTGCTCAAACTAGCAGAACAAGGATAAAAAACATGAGTAAGCAACAGAAAAAGAGAAAAGAAATGACAGTTGACAGCTTCTTTCAAGGAAGTGAAAAATGAGCAAATAAAATAGAAACAGAAGAAGAGGAAGGAGTTCCAGTGAACTGAACACAGGCTTTTGAAGATGGCAAAATTCAACTTCAGGAACTCAAAAAGCAATCAAGAGAGGCTCAAGACAATTTGAAAAAGGAAATACATGAACAAAAACAAGAAAATAAAGTCTTAAAAGCCAGAATTGGCCAGCTTTAAAATGAAGCAAAGAAAGGAAAAGATGATCTACGAAGAAAATTAGACCAGAAAGAGAAGGATGGCCAAAAAGGCCGGGATGAAATTCAGACTTTAAAAAAGAGAATTCAACAACTGGGAGCAAATGACTTCACAAGGCAGCAAGAATATATTAAACAAGGGGCAGCTGGGTAGCTCAGTGGAGTGAGAGTCAGGCCTAGAGACAGGAGGTCCTAGGTTCAAACCCAGCCTCAGCCACTTCCCAGCTGTGTGACCCTGGGCAAGGCACTTGACCCCCATTGTCCACCCTTACCAATCTTCCACCTATAAGTCAATACACCGAAGTACAAGGGTAAAAAAAAAAAGAATATATTAAACAAAATTTAAAAAATGAAAAAATTTGAAGAGAATATGAAACACTTCATTGATTCAACCAAAGATCTGGAGAATAGAGATAGAAGAGACAACTTAAGAATTATTGGTTTACCAGAACATCATGATAAAAGAAAAAGTTTAGATAGCATCTTACAAGGAATTATCAGAGAATATTGCCCTGAAGTTCTCGAACAAGAGGGAAAAGTGGAAATTGAAAGAATCCACAGATCACCTCCTACATTTAATCCACAACTCACAACTTCCAGGAATATTATAGCCAAATTCAAAAACTACCAGACCAAGGGAAAAATAATACAAGCAGCTAAAAGAAGTCATCCAGATATCAGGGAACCACAGTTAGGATAACACAGGATCTGGCTGCACCTACATTGAAGCCCCAGAAGGCATGTAACACAATATTCCAGAAAGCAAGAGAACTGTGTCTAAAACAAAGAATCAACTATCCAGAAAATTGAACTATGTTATTGCAGGGGAAAGAATGGCCATTCAATAAAATCGAGGACTTCCAAACATTCATCAAGAAAAAACCAGACTTAAACAGAGAGTTTGGTGCCCAAACCCATAACTCAAGAAAATCAACATAAGGTAATTAAGAGAATGGGGGGAGGAGAAAAAATTATTTTTTTAAGGAACATAACAAGTTCAATCAATTTGTATCCCAAGAAGAAAAGAAGATATTGACAAATATTAAAAAATGTTATTACCAACAGGGTAACTAGAAGAAGTTTACATAGAGGGAACAGGGACAAACTGTATAGGATGAAATGTCAAGTGATATATATATATATATATATGTTTGTATAATTACAAAACTAGGGAGGGGAAGAAGGTAATAAGAAAAATAGGAAAACGAACAAAAAGGAATAAATTTATATTCCATAAAGAATCATGTGGGATGTAATAAGGGGATTTTAGGGATGTAATAAGGGAATCTGCAGGATGTAATATGGGACTGAAGCTAGGTGTAATAGCTGGTAGGAATAGGGAATAAATAGGGAATAAGGCAAGGCAAGGGACCCAAGGCTGGGGGTTATCAAGGGAATAGACTAGATATTATGGAAATTATGGCAATATGGTGGATGAGGAAGGTACAATGATGAAGGTTGGTAGTTGAGGTGATAGGAGAAATACGGGAATGTCTGAGATTAGGGAGTATAACACTGAGGTACCAAGGGTTGTAAGGGAGAGGATGAGTTAATCTAAGGCAGGCAACAGCAGCAGGGAAACACAGACTGTGACCCAAGTTAGAGACAAAACACTGAAGGGAAACAGACTGAGCCCTTCAAGTAAAAGACACTTTTACAGAGCAAGGTGAGAGCCAGCCACTGCCAGCTTGAAACTGATTTGAGGCTTTAGTCAGTTTCACAGGAAGAGACTAGAAAGGAAGTATTGAAGTTACACTTCCTCCCAAAATGGATACCTTCAATTTCCCTCAAACTCCAGAGAGTATGGCATACCTCTCTCTCTCTCTTCCTCTCTTGTTAATCAACTAATGAAGTAGCCAAAAGGTCTTGATTAAATACAAACAGGGTTTATTGTCTTCTAGAATAGATTGTCAGGGTAGAGGATACAAGGTAGCCCTAACAGCTGCTACAGAAACTTCAGGTGGGCGAAGGGATGCGGGAATGTGAGACTGAGAAAGGACCTGCCTTAACTCAGTTCTCAGATGATTTGTAATCAACTTTCCTAACCCCATTGATTCAATAAGGTAAATTTTTTACAAGGGTAAGCCCTATTTGATTATTTAAAATATCAAGTTTAAACTAACACTCTGAACTACCCTCTTTTCAAACCCTCACAGGAATTCAGGCAGGGAAAAGAAAGTGGGAGTAAGGTATGGTAGGGAGATTCAATAGAATTAGCTAAATTAACAAATCTCAAAAGAAAAGCTGCAAAATATGGGCCAGGATTTAATCTAAAGAAGGAGCTCAGATAGACCCTGGTACTATCCATGAGTTCCAAGGACCAAATGCGTCTTTCCCAAGATTCTAAAGTCCTTAACTGACAGAAGAACTCTACAAAGTCAGTTATTTCCCCTCTCTTCACCACAGGGTCAAACAGGGAAAGATAACAATACACTGTAAGGGAAAAGAGGTTAGAGAGAGGAAATATTCAATACTTAAGTGCATTGAAATCAACTTAAAGAGAGAAGAACAATCAGATCCATTGGGGCAGAGAATTGATCCACGTAGAAATGTAGAAGGGTAACAAAAGAACTGGTGAGGAGGGAAGCAATACTAGAGAGGGAGAGGGCTTGTGGGGAAGAGCAGCTTAGCTTTAAAGAGCAATAAGAGGGGAGTAAGAAGGGATCGGGGAGAAAGAGAAGTACAACAAGGTAGGGGATTATAGGAACTGATTAAAAACAAAACACTGGTATAGAAGGAAACAGTGAAAGAAGAAAGGATAGGACTAAGAGAGAGAATCAAAATGTCTGGGAATACACAGTTGATAATTATAACTCTGAATGTGAATGGGATGAACTCACCCATAAAATGGAAGCAAATAGCAGAGTGGATTAGAAACCAAAATCCTACCATATTTTGTCTACAAGAAACACACATGAGACAGATACACATACATAGAGTGAAAATCAGAGCATGGAACAAAATCTATTGGGCTTCAAATGAGAAAAAGAAGGCAGGGGTTGCTATCATGATCTCTGATGAGCCAAAGTAAAAATAGATGAGGTAAAAAGAAATAGGGAAGGTAACTACATCCTAATAAAAGGCAATATAAAAAAATGAAGAAATATCAGTACTCAGTATGTATTCACCAAACGGTATAGCTTCCAAATTTCTAAAGGAGAAGCTAGTGGAGCTCAATGATAAAATAGATAGCAAAACTAAACTAGTGGGTGACCTCAAACTTCCCCTATGAGATCTAGATAAATCAAACCAAAAGATAAATTGAAAAAAAGATAAGAGATGAATGAAACCCTAGAAAAATTAGAGTTAATAGATATTTGGAGAAAAATAAATAGGGACTAAGAGGAATACACCTTCTTTTCAGCAGCAAATGGAACATTCACAAAGATAGACCATGTAATAGGGCATAGAAGCATGGCAAACAAATGCAAAAAAAGCAGAAATAATAAATGTAACCTTCTCAGATCGTAATGCAATAAAAATAGTTATTAGTAAGAATACATGGAGAGGCAAACCAAAAACTAATTGGAAATTAAATAATATGATTCTCCAAAATAATTTAATGAAAGAACAAATTCTAGAAACAATTAATAATTTCATTGATGACAATGAAAATGATGAGACATCTTACCCAAACCTAAGGAATGCAGCCAAAGCAGTTCTAAGGGGAAAATTTATATCACTGAGTGCATATATTAACAAATTAGGGAGCACAGAAATTAATGAATTGGGCATGCAACTTAAAAAACCTAGAAAGCAAGCAAATTAAAAATCCCCAGATGAAAATTAAATAGGAAATACTAAAAATCAAGGGAGAAATTAATAAAATTGAAAGTAAAAGAACTATTGAATTAATAAATAAGACAAGAAGCTGGTATTTTGAAAAAAACCAGATAAAATAGACAAAGTACTGGTCAATCTAATAAAAAAAGGAAAGAAGAAAACCAAATTAAGAGTATCAAAGATGAAAAGGGAGACCTCACCTCTAATGAAGGGGAAATTAAGGTAATCATTCAAAACTATTTTGCCCAATTATATGGCAATAAATATAACAATCTAGGAGATATGGATGAATACTTACAAAAATATAAATTGCCTACATTAACAGCAGAAGAAATAAAATACTTAAATAATCCAATATCAGAAAAAGAAATTGAACAAGCCATCAAAGAACTCCCTAAGAAAAAATTGCCAGGGCCTGATGGCTACACAAGTGAATTCTATCAAACATTCAAAGAACAATTAATCCCAATACTATACAACTTATTTGATATAATAAGCAAAGAAGGAGTCATACCAAATTCCTTTTATGACACAAATATAGTACTGATTCCAAAGCCAGGTAGATCAAAAGCAGAGAAAGAAAACTACAGACGAACCTACTTAATGAACACAGATGAAAAATTTCTTAAGTAGAATACTTGTAAAAAGACTCCAGCAAGTGATCAAGAGGGTTATCCACCATTATCAGGTGGGATTTATACCAGGAATGCAAGGATGGTTCAACATTAAGAAAACTATTCACATAATTGACGATATCAACAAGCAAAGCAACAAAAACCACATGATTATCTCAATAGATGCTGAAAAAGCCTTTGTCAAACTACAGCACCCATTCCTACTGAAAACATTAGAAAGTATAGGAATACAAAGTCCTTTCCTAACAATAATAAACAGTATATATCTAAAACCATCAACAAGCATCATATGCAATGGAGATAAATTAGAAGCCTTTCCAATAAGATCAGGTGAGAAACAAGGATGCCCATTATCACCTCTATTATTTAATATTTTACTAGAAACACTAACAGTAGCAATTAGAGAAGAAAAAGAAATTGAAGGTATTAAAATAGGCAATGAGGAGATTAAGCTATCACTCTTTGCAGATGATATGATGGTCTACTTAAAAAATCCCAGAAAATAAAATAAAAGCTAGTAGAAATAATCAACAACTCTAGCAAATTTGCAGGATACAAAATAAATGCACATAAATAATCAGCATTTCTATATATTTCCAACACATCACAGCAGCAAGAGGTAGAAAGAGAAAAACCATTTAAAATCATTCTATACAATATAAAATACTTAGGAATCTATCTACCAAAACAAACACAGGAATCATACCAACAAAACTACAAAACACTTTCCAAACAATTAAAACTAGATCTAAACAATTGTAAAAACAATCACTGCTCATGTGTAGGACAAGCTAACATAATAAAAATGACCATTCTACACAAATTAATTTCCTTATTTAATGACATACCTATCAAACTACCAAAAAAACTTTTTGACTGAATTAGAAAAAAACTATAACAATGTTCATTTGGAAGAATAAAAGATCGAGAATATCAAGGGAAATATTGAAAAAAACATGAAGGAAGATGGCCTAGCAGTAACAGAGATTAAGGGATACTATAAAGCAGCAGTCATCAAAACAATATGGTATTGGCTAAGAGACAGAAGGTAGGATTAGTGGAATAGACTTGGGGTAAATGACGTCAGGAAAACAGTGTATGATAAACCCAAAGAACCCAACTTTTGGGACAAAAATCCACTATTTGACAAAAACTGTTGGGAAAATTGGAAAACAATATGGGAGAGATTAGGTTTAGATCAATGTCTCACATCCTACACCAAGATAAATTCAGAATGGGCAAAAGACTTGAATATAAAGAAGGAAACTGCAAGTAAATTAAGTGAACACAGAATAGTATACTTGTCAGATCTTTGGGAAAGGAAAGATTTTAAAACCAAGCAAGAGTTAGAAAAAATTACAAAATGTAAAATAAATAATTTTGATTATATTAAATTAAAAAGTTTTTGTACAAACAAAAACAATGCAACCAAAATCAGAAGGTAAACTACAAACTGGGAAAAATCTTTATAACAAAAAATTCTGACAGAGGTCTAATTACTCAAATATATGAGGAACTAAATCAATTGTATAAAAAAATCAAGCCATTCCCCAATTCATAAATGGGCAAGGGACATGAATAGACAATTTTCAGATAAAGAAATCAAAAGTATCAATAAGCACATGAGAAAGTGTTCTAAATCTCTAATAATTAGAGAAATGCAAATCAAAACAACTCTGAGGTATCACCTCACACCTAGCAGATTAGGTAAAATGATGGCAGGGGAGAGCAATGAATGTCTGAGGGGACATGGCAAAATTGGGACATTAATGCACTGCTGGTGGAGTTGTGAACTGATTCAACCATTCTGGATGGCAATTTGGAATTATGCCCAAAGAGTGATAAAAGAATGCTTTTCTCTTTGATCCAGCCATACCATTACTGGGTTTGTACCCCAAAGAGATCACAGATAAACAGACTTGTATAAAAATATTTATAGCTGTGCTCTTTGTGGTGGCAAAAAACTGGAAAGAGAGGATTTGCCCTTCAATTGGGGAATGGCTGAAGAAATTGTGGTATATGTTGGTGATGGAATACTATTGTGCTCAAAGGAATAATAAACTGGAGGGATTCCATGTAATCTGAAAAGACCTCCAGGAATTGATGCAGAGTGAAAGGAGCAGAGCCAGAAGAACATTGTACACAGAGACAGCTACACTGTGATAAAATCGAATGTAATGGATGTCTGTACTAGCAGCAATGCAATGACCCAGGACAATTCTGAGGGATTTATGGAAAAGAATGCTACCCACATTCAGAGGAAGAACTACAGGAGAGGAAACACAGAAGAAAAACAACTGCTTGAACACTTGCATTGATGAGGACATGATTGGAAATGTAGACCTGAAATGACCACACCAATGCAACTATCAATAATATGTAAATAAGTCTTGATTGATGACACATGTTAAAACCAGTGGAAATGTGAGTTAGCTATGGGGGTGAGTTGGAGGGGGTGAAAGGGAAAGTTAAAAAATGAATCTTATAATCATGGAAATTTTTTCTAAAAATAAAAAAGTTAATTAAAAAACTGACACATGTAAAAACTAGTGGAAATATGTCTTATCTACTTGGGTTTGGGTGGTGGGGAGTGGGTGGAGGGGAGAGTAAGAACATGAATGTAACCATGGAAAATTTTTCTAAAAATAAAAATTAATAAAACATCAACATCACAAATAGTAGATATGGTGGAAGCAGGGTTCAATACTCTGTTTGAAAAAGGAGGTGGTTGAATGGGAGGTTTTGGGATTGGCTCAGCATGGATCAAAGACATGAGAGATATGCATCAAGAGAGGCAGAGTATCCATGAAGAGAAATTTCAACTCTGTGAACATCATGTCTCTCACGGAATAAGTTCTTCACCTAATGTCTCATCATCATGGAACCTAATTCATTTTTGATACTCAACATCTTCTTGTCATGTTAAGGTGCCTTTCCCTTCTAGTTGGAGGACTAAAGGGAGGAGAAATCTCCAAACCTCTCTTTACAGAGGGCAAAGAATTTCCCAGTTTTAGACCTTAGACTCCATGAACATCATACCTCTGTACCGACTTCTAACAACATTCTTTTTGCCCTCTCCCTATCACACCCCAGCCATGGCATTTTCAGCTTCCTTTTGAAGGTTTCCTTCATTAAACTGTAAGGTCCTTGAGGGCAAGAACTGTCTTACTTTTTCTTATTTTTATCCACAGTGTCTACTTAACATATTTCTTGTCACATAGTTGGCACTTAAAAATATTTTTGACTGGATGATGCACTCTGTACTCTTCCCAGATCATGTTTGAAGTATTTTATTCAATCTTGGATACTGAATTGTGGAAAGGACATTGATGAATTAGAGGGTGTCCAGGGAAAGACAACCAATATGGTTATGAGCCTCAGGATCATTCCTTCACTATGGTTTTAAGAAAAAGAGGGATATTCAACCCAGAGAGGATAGTTGGTGGAGAAAGAATGGAGGATAGATGTTTTATACTCTTTAATGGGTTGTCAGGAGAAAAAGGTGTTAGATTTGTTCTGCTTGTTCTCAGAGGGTAAAGCAATAGATGGAATTTGAAAAGAGTCACATTAGGATGGTGGGTTCCCATTTGATGGGCTTTAGAAAAGGGCTGAAAAAGTACTTGTCAAAGTATGTTATAGAAGGAATCATTATATGAATTTGTGCTGATCTGGTTGTCTCTGAAGTCTCTTTCAACTCTATAATTTTGTGTGATTATGAAATAGTTAGCAAGTGTGCCCATTTAAGGATGCTTCTAAATTATCTCTGGCTTACTTACTGAATATATATATATATATGTATATATATATATATATATATACACATATATATATATATATTCACACATATACACAATCCACACCATGCCCTACCCCTCTGCCCCAGTGTTGTTTAGGGGCTCACATCTCTAACTTCCTTTCAAATATCTCAAGCTGAATGTCCATGAATGTCCAGTAGACATCTTAAACTAAATGATATACCTGGAGAAAGGTAAACTGAGTCTTTGAAAGTCCTGTG
>NC_058132.1:288205795-288254209 GCF_016433145.1 Gracilinanus agilis
TCTGATGCAGAGCGAAAGGAGCAGAGCCAAAAGAACATTGTACACAGAGACTGATATACTGTGGTAAAATTGAATGTAATGGGCTTCTGTACCAGCAGCAATGCAATGACCCAGGACAATTCTGAGGGATTTATGGTAAAGAATGCTACCCACATTCAGAGGAAGGACTGCAGGAGAGGAAACATATAAGAAAAGCAACTGCTTGAACGCATGGGTCGGGGCGGACATGATTGAGGGTGTGGACTCGAAACTACCACACCAATGCAACCACCAACAATTGGGAAATTGGTCTTGATCAAGGACACATGACAAAACCAGTGGAAAAGTGCGTCGGCCATGGGTGGGGGGAGTGCGGGGGGTGAAGGGGAAAATAGGAGCATGAAACATGTAATCATGTTAAAAATGATTATTAATAAATGTTAAAAAAATAAAAAAATAAAAAAAAATAAAAAAAAAAATGGAGCCTGGGCAATGACTTCTGACAAGGCTCAGAAAGCTAATCTCTAATGATGTTCCTCTCAACTTATATTCCCCACAGGTTTGATTGAGGAACAGAGGAGAAGCTAGATATCTTGATGTTAAGGACTGAGAAGGATCTGACTTCTTTGTCTGGCAACTGACAGGAACCAAGCTTAATAGCAGATGTGAGTATGCCCAAAATAATAACCAGGCACAGCTACTAAAGATTAAGTTTATATTAATAAAGATGAAGGGAAGGCAGGAAATGGGTATCAAGGATTTTGGATAAGATCTAGGAAGCCCTGAATTGTTAGGCAGAAGCTGCCCCTCCCCCCCAGAAGGGAGTGGCAGACTTTATATCTAGCTGGCCCTCAAAGTTTATAATAATCACTTCTAATATCTAAATAACTAAATGAATAACAGAATGCTATTGCAATGAAGGTCTAATTCCACTAGACAGGCAAACTCCTGGTTAGAAACCACAATGACTTTTGCCACTATGTCCACCAAGGCAAACCCCATACTTGGAAAGCAAGCAGAGAGACCTGCTCCCCTCAACCCCCAGGAATCAACTGACAAACTCCTTTCCAACTGTCCCCTCACCCAGAGTTCTCCAGGGGGTCCCCTGGAATTCTGGGTGAGGCTTGATCCTGTATCTTGCAGGAATTCCACCCTGCCATTTTCCATATTACTCCTGTTTAGTACCTTTTGATTTCTCTTTGAATTTGTAGTAAAAGTATTTTCTGCATGATTTAGCTTTTATTTTTTCATGATATTGCATTATTCCTTAACTGTTTCAAATTTATTATTCTTATTTCCTGAACTAGATTCTAAGTTTCTTTAGAGCATAGTCTGTTTTTCCCACAATTCTGAAAGAAGTGCTTTTTACAAAGTAGATCTTCTATAAATCTGAAATCATTGCATGATAGATGGTTGAGTTGCTGAGTATTTCAATATGAAGTTTTCCAGAAGCTCAGCATTGGAAGGAATTGCAAAGTCATATGGTGTGTATATAAATGGTCTTTTGACCTTGTGTGGGACATTATCTATAAGTGTGGAATCTTGAAAGTCTTTGAAAACATTTGAACTTTTTAATAAGAAGAATAGGATGGTGGGTCTAGGAGGATGTCTGGTCTTAGATGTCAAAGAGCTTCATCATTGCTCATAACTGGATGTTGGGGTTTGTGGAGAGAACTAAGGAAGGAAGTGGTTTCTCCTGGGGAAAGCTTTTGAATTATATCGAAAGAGTCCTAAACCTATTGTAAAGTATATAGGAAGTCTAATTCAGATGGAGGGAAGATGGGGGAGAGATACATCTCTTCAGTCCTCACTGATGAGACAGAGACTCTGGCTGAGCATCAGATAGAAGACGAAGTCTTATTTTATCCCAGAGAACTAATGTCCTTCTTGACTCTCTCCTAACCTCCAAAATAACACCTTCAGCTGACTGTTGGACATCTTGAATTGAATTTTTCATAAACATCTTAAACTCAACATGACCAAAATGGATTAATTATCTCCCCCCTATCAAAAATAAGAAAGAAATCTTTCCCCCTTTGTAACTTTCTTTTTATTTCTAGAATACCACAATCTTCTCAGTTCCTAGACTAGGTGTCCACAATTTCTCACCCCTATATCTAATCTATTTCTATGTCCCTTCAATTCTAATTTTGAAACATTTCACATACTGGCTGCCTTTGTCTTCTCTGATATTACTAACACTTTGGTGCAGGTCCTCATGACCGTGCTATGAAACTATTGGAGTAACCTACTAGATGACCTTCTTGACAAAAGTATCTCCTACTTCAGGCCACTTTCCACTTAGTCATCAAACTGATCTTCCCAAATTTCTGATCTAATCATGTCAACACTTGTATTTAATCAACACTAGTGACTTCCTTTTACTTCCAGAATCCAATATAAAACTTTCTGTTTGGCATTGAGACCCCTGAATAACTTGACCTCTTCCCATCTTTCCTGTTTTCTATTTTAAACACCTACTGTTTTCCAGTCAGTTTATAGAAACTGAATTCCTTGCTATTCTAAGACACTGAATTTTTTGGTTCAATATTTACAATGGATATCCCCTTTGCATGGAATTATTTTCTTTCAAATATCCATCTTCTAGTTTCCCTCAAGTTTCAGATAACATCCCATCTTCCTTTCTTTATCACCTACAATTATAGTACCCTTTTTCTTATCTCTAATTTATCCTTTATATGTTTGAATATAGTTCTTTGCATTATATTTCCTCATTAGACTGTAGGCTCCCAAATCACAGGGATTCTTTTTTTCCTTTTTGTATCCTTACAACTTATCCCAGTGCCTTGAATAAGCAAAATAAATACCTGTTGATTTATATTTTTCTTATCATCACCTGGGGAACTTTGAGGGCACAACTGCTGGCCCAAGTATTAGTTAAAAAAAGGACTTTCCTTTCCCACAAGTACCCTACTTTGTCAGAGAAGTTGAGGGAATGGGAGAATTGGTAGAGTGATACTAATGTAAGGGATGCTGGGAAAATAAAATAGTGCTTCAACCCCTTCTCTAGTTCCATGTTTCTTGTTGAATTATTCTCATAGGACTGTGTCTGAATCCTTGCATTATCTCTTTTCCATATTAGAAATTATCAGTTTTTTCAACTGGAATTTTTGTGGTATTCATTCACAGGATCCTTCACCTTCCTGATTGCTTTTCTCTGAATGTTCTCCATTTTATAAATGTCCTTCCTAAAATGTAGATCCAGAATTGAATATATTGCTCTGGACACTACCAGGTCAAAGAAGAGTATAATTGCACTATTGCCTTGCTCATCCTGCATATTATGCTTCTTGATGTAACTTAAATTTACATTAGAAGTTTGGGCTCTTCAATTGTGTTGACTTATTGACTGAATTTATAATTCAATAAACCATCTTGAGCTTTTTCAGATTAACTATTGACCTATAATGCTTTCCCCATCTTATTATCCCTGTGAAGTTAATATTTTAAAGTATTTGTGAAGGCTTCATATATCATTATTGTTGAAGATTTGGTTTTAGGAACAGGAAGACTTAGCGGTTCAAGTATTGGCTCTGACATAAGATCATAGATTTAGAGGAGGAAGATCCTGTAGGGATTATCTAGTCCAACATCCAATGAGGAAACATAGGCCTAGAGCCATTAAGTAACTTTCCCAAGCACACTGAAATTTTGAGGTGGAGATTGGAACTCAGGTGACTAAATCCACTAGGAATTGGAGTCCTGCTACATTGATATGGGCTTCAAAATTTCTTTTCTTCTCAAAAACTGAGACATTGCCCTAATTTGGGGTTATTCTCCCTTTACCTAGAATCTTTCAAAGATCACTGACAATGGTCCATCAATCATATTTATCATTTTTTTCTTTTCCCAGTGAGGTAGTTCATTTGGGCTTTCTCTTCTGTTGCTCTAAACAACTCTTCAAGGACTCATTCTAGAAATAATTTATAATTTGACTAATTAAAATCTCATTTCAAATAATTATGCCTATACATACTTTTTTCTTTGTGAAATCCTGTTTTCACACAGGTCGATAATCATGTAATAATCATGAAATGAAGAGAATTAAAGTCAGAATTTTTGAATCAAAGTAAATTTTCTCTTAGCCTCTTTAAATGAATTTTGAATAATCACACCTCTTTGGCTGGTTTCCAGAGAGAGGGAGTGACCAACAGTGCTAAATGATGTAGAGAGGTCAAGAAATTTTTTAGATTATAGTTGCCCTTTCCTTTTGTCTTGGTAGTTATATAAAATGAGCACTTCTCTTGCTTTGTGGACTAGAATACCCAGAGGCTGGTAATTACAAGGTGAAGATGTGCAAGGGATTTCCCCCTTTGCACCTGATTCCACTTTAGCCTAAGCAAATACAATTTTTGTCAGAATAAAGTGATTAGGCAGGAAATATTTTAAGAATCAAGGAGGGGCCTTGTAACTCCTCCACATATTACACCTGTGTAGAAAGTGAGTGAGAATCAGGAACAAGTGATTAAACTCAAAGCTCCTGTGTTCTCAGTCTTAGTTAATTAACTATAGTGTTTTTTAGATGACAAATTGTTCCATCATTGTTATTATTGAGAGCAAAAGGAATTTTTTAAGTCCATCCTCGCAAGAACTGACCAAATTCATACATTTATATTTTCTTTTTCTCATTCCAATTCACCAGTATATTTGGATGGAAAAAATGATAATCAGATAAAAGCTACCCTTACTACAGAAAAGTGTTTGGGAGAGTTAATCATACAAAGAATTCAGCCTGAGTCAATAAATAGAATAGGAGGGCAGTAATGCATTAAAAACATCACACACTATCAATAGCAGACACCCTTATCCTCAATCTCATCTCAGGCTAAATTCTTTGTATGATTACTTTGACTCTCTGATGCACTTTTCTGAAGTAAGGGCAACTTTCACAAGACCATGTTTTAAATTTAAAAGGAAATGATGTGTCTGAAAGGTCTCATCTATGAAATGAATGTATAGTAGCCCCTATCTCTTAGGGTTATTGTGAGGATCAAATGATCAAGTAAGATAATAATATAAAGTAGTTAACATAGTTGTCAATGTATAGTAAGCATAGTTAAGTGTTAGCTGTTATTAGTATTATTATCATTATCTATGTTTCTATTCATTTAACCATGTCTGAAATTAGGGAATACCTCTCCTGTCCATCAGTTGTCTGAAGATATTATGGTAGGTGAAAAGCTGTGCCACCTGAGGTGCCCTGGTGGTAGGAAAAAGAAGCAAAAATATTACAGCTGCTTTAATATTTTATGTTCCAGTAGAGAAGTGAAAATGTATACACATTTATTTTTGTACAAAAAATTTTCTTTTGCCTCAAAGACAAAGACAGACATATACATAAATATATACATCAAGTATAGAATGCATTTTCAGAGCAAAATACTAGAACTGACCATTGCCTGATGAGTTGTGATAATCATGGTATTTTAGGAACTTTAATGAATCTGTGACCAACTTTCATAGATACTTCCTCTATGTGTACACATCTGAAACTATCCATTACTTTCATTTTGTGCTATTTTTGTTCATATTATTCATTAAGTTCTCATATTTTAAGGAAAGCAATGTAATGTTTAGGCTATCTACTTGTCATTCCTTATTCTTCTACATAATTAGCTAATGCCTTCTTTCAATCATGTACAACTCTTATTAGGTTATTTCTATTACTTCTCACATGCAAGTAGTTGAAGTAATATGTAATCATCTACTTGTAGTGAAGTCACATATTGTTCTTCAGATCATCTGCAATTTTAATTCTTTGTATATCATGTGCTCCCATGGTTCATAGTCATCTAGGTTCACTGGGAACAAAATGGTATTAAAGCTCTTGTCTGTTGTGTCTTAGAGAATCTTGTGGTCATTCAAAACATTACACAATTTCCCAAATTAAAAAAAAAGTAGCTATATTGCTACTTTTAATGTTTTTTATTATTGTTTTTGTTTTCTTAAGCAAGAAAGATGATAAACTAAGAAAAATAAATAAAGATTTGGTTGCTTCAATTGGACAGACTAATATATAAATGTGCCTGATCAGCTGGGCAAGAAGTAGCAATCCTAATAATACAAGAAATTATAATAAATTACTTGAATAGACTGTCTTCTGGAATGACCTCGGCTTTTGGTTCAATTATTTCTTTTAGCTTAATTATTTTCTCTAACACCAAATTTAATTACCATAAAAGCCCAGAAAAAAATACAAAAGTATCATTTCTTTTTTTCATTTTCTAGTCTGCCTCTTGATTTAATTCTAGAACCAAGTTATCATAAATGTGAGAAATTTGTAATTGGATTTTCAAAATTATATGCATTTAAGTTTTTAATGGGTAATACCATCCAACTTTATTTGGGTGGAGTACAACAATTGAAGTATTATTTAGAAAATTATAAGATGATTAGAATTACATATGAAAACATACTGGAGATACCCAATATATAACAAAATAAATAATAATAAATATTTACATCATTTTCTTAGGGGGGAATGAATATACAAAGAGAAAACCATGCCAGAAAAGCATTTGGGAAAAAAAATCATCAAATTCTTAGATTAATAAAGACCCGTATAATTGAATATATTTTGTTTTTAGTAAAATGTTATAGTCCTGATTGAATTTCAGTCATAATTTTATTTGGGAGTTAATTTAAATAGGTTTGGCTCTCAGTATCATCATAAGATTTCAAATCTGGCTAATGAGCAAGCAAGAAAGAGTAATGATCAACAATGTTAGCTCCACTTGGACACCATAGGGATAAATGTTAGCTCTGGTCTTACTTAAACTCTCATTAATGATCTGGGAATGAGAGTAAATTGTATACTAATGAAATTCTAAGATGAGATCAAATTGGCAGGTACTAAAAACATCAGTAAGGAAAAATGCGTTATATTAAATGACCTCATAATGGTAAAACTCTTGGCAAGAAAGTTAAAAGTCATTTAATTTAGAAGAAAATAAGACATAAAAAATGAGAACTACAGGCATTTAGATGTTGAACTCAATTCATAAAACATAGTCTGGAAAACTGAATAGTAAATATCAATTTAGAAATTTGTATTGAAAGATGTAAGCAAAGAGAGCAGTAGATATTTGACATTTTGTTCAAAAATATAAATTGAGGTTATCACGACAGCCACATATCTATGTAAATATATTGCAAATCTATAATGTATTTTAAAATATGGATATGAGTGCATTCTAACCCCTCAGAGAGAATGATGTTTGCATTCTGTTATCGATATTGGCTAACTCATTTTGAGAAAGATGTAGATGAAGTGGCAGGAGGGAGAGAAAAGAGCAATGAAACGCAATTAGAGGTTAGAGAAGGAATAAGAATTAGGAAAGAAGTGCACTGCCATTATGCCTCTGGGAACATTGGAAAAGAAAACCTTGCTAGAGTAATCATTTTATCTTAGAGATAGGGGACTATGGTGGGTATAATGAAAGGATGAAGTGGAGAAAAATGGAAATACATTTCAAAATATACTATTTGGGGGAAGAAGTCCACATTTGATAAGAACTGCTGGGAAAATTGAAAAAGTGTTTGCCAGAAATTTATCTTGGACTAACATCTTGCACTACAATAAGTTACAGATGAATATGTAACCTGGATATGAAAAAAAAGTTACACTACCAACTAGAAAAGAATGAAATTTAGTACCTTTTACAATACTAGCCTATCAGAGTTCCTAAAATATGACACTCTACCTCTCGTTGCCGTGTTTCTCCAATAGCTCTTACTCATGCCTAGAATGTTCAAATCCTTCACCTTGACTTCTTAGCTTTTTAAAATTTCTTTCAAGACTCAATTAAAGATGGGTTTCAATCTGGTCTCAAACACTTCCTAGAGGTGTGACCCTGGGCAAGTCACTTGACCTCAATTGCCCGGCTCTCACCCTCTTCTGCCTTGAAACCAATACATGAAATAAGGGCTTAAAAAAAGACTCAATTAAATTCAAACCTACTCTAAGAATTTTTTTCTCATTTTGCACCTCCCTTCTATCCCAGGTGCTAATACTTTAAACTGTTAGATCATTTACTCCACATATATCCTCTACTTTTCTAGTTGTTTATACCTTGTCCCATTCATTAGATTATGAATTGAATATAGGGAAGGAGTTTATGTCCTTTTTATCCATCGCATTCAGTATGTTGCTATGCACTTAAATGCTTAATAAATGCTGGTTAGTTTGACTTGCTTAGAACTTAATATGTAATCATATTTGCATATGACTACACACAACAGATTTAATCTCTCATACCTATCTCAATTAGAATCTGTTGGGTCACCATACCACCCCCAATTAATATTGTTCTGCTTTCAGGAGGGCATACCTTCATAAGCCCAGAAAACTTGGCATTCTCATTAATTTCCTAACATATCCTTCAATGGATTCATGATCTTATGGATATGGGTATTCTCCCCATCCTCACTTCAGTCTATGCTACTTTTATCTATCTTCTCTTACAAAATGCCTAAAAGAAGATTCACTCACTGTGCTGTTGGTCTTACTCTAGGCTTTTTTTTAAGCTGTTCATCTGTGATCCTTTGCTGTCAAAAACATGATCAGCCCTCCTCCTTGGCTGTACTTGTATTTCCTGGATTACAAAATTTTCAATACATAGCAAAATTCTATTTCTTGCATATCTTGAAACTTGATTGGCACAGATAAGTCTTATTGGATTAGAGGAACTTTTCCAATCCTGAAAAGGTATGGGATGGATGGGAGCCCTGAATGTAGGAAAACAATTACGTTGGCTTTCTGATTCCTATTTGATGCCTGCCTTGTTGCATGATCTTAGATGAGTGTACATCCTTAGATCTCAGCTACCTTGTCTATAAAATAAGAAGCTGGTTACAATGATCACCAAGGGCAGTCCTATTTTTCAGACTCTGCCTTCTATGCTTCTGTTGTTTAATTGGGCTCCATTCTTTGTGACCCAATGGATTTTTGTCCATAGGGTTTTCTTGGTAAAAATTCAGGAGTGTTTTGACATTTATTTCTTCAGTGTGCCTGCATTTTACAGATGAACTGAGGCAAACAGGAATTTAATGACTTTCCCAGAGTCACAGAGATAATAAGTGTCTAAGACCAGATGTGAACTTAGATCTTCCTGAATCTCCTGATCTATCCACTGTATCACGTAGTTGCTCTATATCTGCTATGTACTGAATCCTTTCTCTGACTTGTGCTAGCCATTTGACCATGGGCAAGGCATTTCACATCTTTCATATGTTGAGTGAAGCCTCAGTTTACTCATCTGTAAATTAGCAATACTAATATTTACACTATCTCAAAAAATTTTTGTATATAATGTACTTTGTAAATTTAAAAATACTATATAAATGTGAGAGATTACTGTTTTAGTTATAGATAGAATTAGAGCTTCAGTAGGGATGCCCTTTGATCTTCTTGCCTCTCCCTTCCCCACCCTCATCTAAATTTGCCAAATTTTACCTTTACACTTCAAATTAATGTGCCTACAAAATGGGAACAGTAATAACTAACTAAAGCCAGACTTTACCATCAAAATTTAATAGAGATGAAGTAAATACTGGTTCTATTCCCACATACCATGTTAAGAAAGTTTAATTTTGCTGTTAAAATCAAACTAAATGTGACTACGAAATGATGAGGTAGAAGAGGTGGTATATTTGTTCTAAAAGAAAGTTGAATATAAGAATACCTTCTTTATTGGTTCTAATGTCACATGGGAAAGCTCAGTAAGGTAAACCCATAAAGATAATGAGGGAGAACACGAAACCAGCAGAAAAAGAACAAAAACATTTCTTTAGATTTTTGTTGTCATATATCTATGTAAAAGATCTTGAAATTTGATTTTTCCTATGGAATTTTGACATATGCCACTTGGAGGCACTCTTATGCTGCTGTAATGTACAATTTATATTATCAGAGTTTCATATGATGAAACTATCATTTTTTATTCCCTTTTTGCTCCTAATAATCATTTGGGGATGGGTAATTAACACTGGTTGTGGTAGTTAAACTTTGACATCATTCATATTTATCACCTTGTAATTTTTGCTAGGGTAAACAGTCTCCTATACATTTAATAAATCTGACTTCATTCATGTTTGTGAAGGATGTCAGAATCATTTTAGGACAACATTTTAGAGTTGCCTTAAGAATAGATCCCTGTTTATAAACTAATTGACTTTATTCAGATAAGAATTTGGACTTTTCTTGTCACTTCATTTCTTGTCAATTTTTCATTTAAATATTATCCAAGGTATGATACTTGATGAGATATTCGGAGATATTTCTGATAAGAATCAGTTTAACTCATCATAGCTTTGTCTTCAGGGATGTTATAGAAAGATATGGGAGCTATTTTTAAAAATTCTCAATAATGCAATAATATAAGTGAATGTTGATTAAAAATTGACTAGAAAGAAGAGATTATAGTTCATGTTCATTAACTACTTAAGAGTCTTATTACAATGTAGTAATATTCATAACATAGTAAAAATAAATTTTATATGTCTTTTAATGTCCACTTATCCTCATTCTTTTTGAGTTCCTTATCATTATACATCCAGATAACATGAACTTGGATTGTAAGATTCCTATTTTTCATTATTTTAAATATTCTTCAAGTTCTTAAGTACTCATAAAAATTGCAAATACAATTTGCCTTTTATTTATGCACACTGAATATAGTGGACATACAATAATGTGATTAAGAATAATTGTACATTTGTAATTATTTTAATATGATTTATTTAATATTTTTGGTTTGTAGTAATTATTTTTTAAAAAATAATTCCTGTGATTCATTAGTGTAAAGAATTACCAATGATGAAACTTCCTCGACCTATGTAAGACAGTACATTCTCTACAGTTTATAGTCTTAGAGAGATAACCAGGGCACTACCAAATTAAATGATTTGTTCTGGACTCTGATTAGGCATCATAAATGGTTCTAAAATGTTTGAAGGGGATTGTGGATATTTGCTCCAGTGATACAGATAACAACCCATGCATGCCTGCCCATCTTCTGAGTCTCATGATTGCTCTTCATAAAGTTGACCCAGGGCTTCCATTTAAAATGCTGTCATAAAGCAGGGACACATATGCTTCTTTGGTTTATCTTGCCGTATTCAGGGTAACAATGGAGTACACAGGCAGCCTTATGATTATCCAAACATTTAACTAATCTATCTTTTTATTCTTTGATCTATATTTCTTCAGAATTCTGCATTTGTAACATGTTGCAGCCTGCTTATACCTGTTGTGTCTCATTTTATGATTCCTTGTGATTCAAATTTCACTCTGAAATCTGTGATGTTTAGTCATATATTATCACTAGAAGAAAATAGAAATTTATAACTTGGGTCTTTATCTCAAAAGGAAGCTTGATGTGATTAAAATATCTATAAGTACTCCCAAATAATCTATTCCAACTCTGGGCCTGATCCATTGCCTATTGGAATTAAAAATAAACAAATAACAAACAAACAAACAAACAAGTAAATAAGTGTGTGTGTGTGTGTGTGTGTGTGTGTGTATAGACTGATAGATAAATTCTAAGTTCTGCACCTAATCTTCTGAGCATTTTTATCTACTTGATTTTTAGCCATTTTGATAGATATTGCAAACTATTTTCTTCTCAATGATTACAAGCTACATCTAAAAAGCTTTACAATGTTCTCAGATTTCAACACAATGTCATTAACAAACAGGAGCAACTAGAATACTTCATCACGCATTAGAAAGAGCAAGGTGATGCAGTGGATAGAGTATTGGCCTTGAGTCAGAAAGATGAGTTCGAATCCTGTGTCATATACTTATTAGATATATGAGCATAGGTTAAGTCAATAACCTCTGTTTGCCTTAGCTTCCTCAATTATAAACTTTTGGATAATTACAGCACTTACGTGCCATGTTTGTTGTGAGGATAAAAAGAAATAATATTTGTAAAGCACTTAATACAGTGTATGACACATGCTATATGCAATATAAATGTTAGGTATTATTATTGTAAGAAATTTCTCTTTGACTATCTCTGTGTTGTATTTCCTACTTTATTGTGGCAAACACCACTGCTTAACATATTCAAACCTTTTTTTTGTGCCATTCCTGATATTAATAATCATATGATAGTATAGCTAAAACAAAAAAATTGAGATAATAAATAACTACAAACTTATCTTCCAATGTTTTCATCTATATATGTACAATTTTTATGAGGAAAATCCACACATTTGTTGAGGATATCTTTATGTGTAAGTATTTCAAGAAGTATGAGAATACTTTATGAAGCAATAGAAAGTGAAATTAGAAATATAAGAACCATACTAACACTACATATATACATGTATATGTATATACACACATAAGTATATTAATATTAATAGAAACTCTCCAAAATTATAATGGCCAAGATTGGCCCCAAAGAAGAGAAATGAAGAGACACTTACTTTCTTGGCAAAGGTGGATTTCTATAGTTTTGGAACACTATATAATAACAACATTTTAAGTATATTATATTTTTTCTGAATTGTTTTAATATTTTTCTTATAAAAGATATTCCTGAGGGGATGAGGAGAGATACTTTAGGAGGTAGGTTAAAGCAAATAGTATCAATAAAATTATTTTTTTTAAAGAAGGGAAGAAGGCGGCTTCTGTAAGTAACAATTTGCTGAAGACCCCATCTTTAACTATCACAAGGTCCTCCTAAAAGATCAAAATGAAAGATTCCATGTGTTTATTATTTGTCAATCATTAAAATGAAAATGAAACAATTGATTTCATAGAGCAAAACTGTTCTCTTAAGAATTATTCTTAAAAAGTATTGTCCATGCATATGTAAAGATTATATGATTTAGTATAAATATGATAAGAGTGTGTTTGTCAATAAAACATTAATGAGAAGTATTGGTGAACAATAATTTATTTGGCATTGCATAAAATTTATTTTCCATTCTTTGAACAGCATCTTCAAAGGAACAAGTAGTAGAAATCATAGATTTATGTTTAATATTTAATTACACATTTTATTGTTGTGGAGTGTTACTTCTGAAACTCCACTGATGGAAAAGGACATACCATTTGAATAGGTTAAGTGGAAAGCAAGCTACTTTACTATTTACTCTCCTTTAACACAAATATCCCATGCCACCCCATCTTATTTATAGCCACATGATTATCAAAATGATTAATTAATATGAACAGAGTTAAAAATGATACAACACAAACAATAAATAAAGTGTTGAGACAAGGGTGAGGGATGAGAGAAGTCAGCTAAGTTCTTTGAAATTTGGAAAGTGAAGAACTGGTTAAAAAGGAACAGTATCTTAATGTAATTATCAAATACCAACTCCACATGTGACAACCTGTCTTCACTTTTATTTGGTTTATTTTGCTTACCCCGTAAGTGTTCACATTTTCTAATTTTAAAAAAGTCAAGCCTATTTAGTTTATCTTCAACCTTCATTGATAATCTTCAAATATAACCTGAGTATCAACATTTGTTTCCAATTTGTCTGAAAGAACCAAATTACCTTTTGAGAAGGTGCTTCACTCTAACTTTTCTTTCATATCAGAAGAGCTCCAATGTGGAGTGTTTACTCTTAATCATTTATGTATTTATTTATTCTTTCCTTCCTTGAACTACTTGGAAATGCATTTCTAAGCCAGTAACTTTTCCAATAGGCATCTCACATATTTCTTCTCTCTGTCTCTTCTTAAAACCACAGCATGTTATAATGACTTGACAGCTGCAAGTTTCCACAATGAACAGGGGTAGGGTTTTTGTGTGTTTGCTTTGTTTTGTTTTTTAGCTACCAGAAGAAATTAAGAGAAAAGTTACTATTATCACCACTAACCTATCACTTTCAGATTAATGTTATCAAATCTGTGGCTTAACCACAGGATGGGCTAAAGCAGCTAGGCATCCCTAAATATAAGAGGCTTTCATAAAACAGAGATGTTACCACTGTCTATAAATCAGGTCATTGTCTAGTTCCTCATGACAAGATAGATTTTGAAGCTCAGAAGAAAGAGGACAATTGCTCTTTAGCTCCCATCAGCTTAGATGAGAGAGCAACAATAATTGAATCAGGAAATCCACTCATGGGGCACAAAATGGAGAATGTGTGGGGAATCATGGAGAGATGTGGGCTCTGTTTCTTACCATAATCTGTTCAAGGATAATATCTTCAGTCATTTGGTACTGGTCTATCAGCAGTGGGATTCCCTTTCCCTGTCTGTCATTCTTCTACCTCCCATCCCCAAATATTATTATTGGATACCGAAGTAGCCTTTATGATCCTTCATTAGCCTTCAAAAACCAGGGAAATATTAAGCCAGTAACATGATCACACTCATCCCTGTGCTATAAACAATGTCAGCCTAGGGACTTTCCCCCAGCTTGGAACAATGTCTGGATTAACCAAGTAAAGGCTATTTATTACAGAACATGTGTAAAAGTCTCAAGAAATTTAAGATCTAAAGAACAGAAATTATTGGAGCTTGAAATAAGATACTTTATCATCAGTAGTATGCTATGATCAGAGGTAGCCAATCAATCAATCGATCAATAAACATTTATCAGTTGCCTACTGTGTGTCAGATTTGTGCACTAAATACAAAGAAGGGGAAAAGGCAGACCTTGTTAACAAAGAGTTCATAGTCTAATATGAAAAAATAATATGTAAACAGCTATGTACAAAGAAACTATAGCCAAAATAAATTATAAATATTTAAGAGAGGGGAGACAAGAGAATTAAGAGAGATTTAAAAATACTTTTGGGAGAAGGTGGAATTTAACTGGGGCTTCAAAGAAAATAGGGAAGCCAAGGAAGGCAGAAGGCCAGGATAAAGAGTGAGAACATTCCAGGCAAGATGTATAGCAGGGGAGTTTATTAATAACAGACAACTTTCACTTCAATAGCACTATAGAACTGAGAAATAGTAATAGAAATAGTAATGTTTAAAGCATAGTTGTGTTTTAAAAATTCTATCGTGAACAGTTAGTGGAAAGAAGTTTTGAGGAGTGTGTCAAATGCTCATTCTCCTTTGCCCATTATTCTATTCTTTGTGACTAGTTTAGGAATTTGACTAATATAGAAATAAATAGATGATAGATATAGAAAGTGAAAATAGTGTGCATGTGTAACTATGTAGGAGGGAAAGTGCTTCGTAAATGTCATAATAATACCTAATAATAATAAAAAAAAGCACATTTGTAGATGACTTTAAAGTTTGCAAGATGGTTTACAGCTATTGTCCCACTTGATCTTCACAACAAACCAGTAAAGTAGGTACTTAATGGGATTAAATGGATGAAGGACAAAGGCTTTCATAATTTTCCTAATGATGGGGAAGGGAGAGTGAGATTTCTAATTTTATATCCTATACTAGAACTACATGACACACAAAATAAATGTGTGTGTGAGAGAGAGAAAGAAAGAGAGAGAGAGAGTCAGTCACTGAGAGAAAAATGTTGAAGAGCAAAAATAAACTATACACAGGAAAACAAGGAAAAATAACTCCTTATGAATATATCTATCTGTATCTATACATATATACATGCACGTACATGTATACATATATATTAAATATCCAAGGGTTTTAGATGATTAGAAGGTTACAGAATAACATTGTAATATAATTATATATTTATATATTACAGATTTATGAAATGTAAGAACTTTGAAGACATGTACTTATTATACACAGTATCCAGGATCTGCCAATGAGGTGACTAGGATCAATGGTCAAGGTACTAAGCACCCATAAAGAACTCTGTCCCTTTTTTTAAAATCCATCTTAAGATCTATTCTCTTCCTCACTAGTGAATTCTTATTTGTCACAGATCAGAGTTGGAAGCCAATAATCCTCTTTTTTAGAGGCAAAAATAATTTACCCAAAACCATAGAAATAGCCTTTGTGTGAATTACAGTCTAAAAGACTTCCCTTTTTATTTTAGGCCTTTTGTATTGTAGATACAATGAAATCAAATGGATGAATGGCAGTGGCTTTCACAATTTTCCAAGTGAGGGGAAGAGGATAAATAGCTAGATTTCTAATTTTAAGTCCTATGCTAGGGCCACATGACACACAAAATACTTTGGCAGCTGAAAGAGGGGACTATGCGGGTGATACAAATGATGTTCTAAATATGATGTTTGCTCACTATTAAACCTAATGAACTATGAATATGTGAACTGAAAATGTTATTCCTTTAGTCATTTCAATTGATTTAAATCTGGCTCAGTGACAGTGTCTTACTTAAGAAAATTCTAGAGTTGAATTTCCAAATTCTATAGTATTGTACATCATTAACCACTGTTAGAAAATACTCTGGGGGTCTTTTAATTCCTGGAGAAGTGTTATTTTACATCTAAGAAAATAAAATTCATTTCAAGGTAATAGCTTAATAATGAAACACAAGAAGTTACTAACACATCTATTTTTATACATAATATTAAGAATAATAATTACAGTATTTACTAATTTATATTTATATAGATATCTCCTTTCATCCTTATCATAGCCTGCCATATATCATAGTCATAAACTCCCCAAAGGATTGTGTTATTTTAAAAATCTCAGTGTCATGTCTTGCCCAGAACAGATGTTTAATGGATATTTGTTGAATTGAGTATAGCATTTCGTTTATTAGCAAGGAATTTTCTGCACAACAATTGCGATGTAGGAAGTGTTGACTTTTTAGTATGACACAGGATAGCCGGATATGGAGCCTTAAGACCTGATTTAAAATCCTGCATTTACCACCAGCTGGCATTATGATCTTTGGCAAGTCCTTTAATTTTAATAACTTCAGTTGAATTATATGTAAAATGATAACATTTGCATTATCAACCTTTCAGAATTATTTGGTGGAAAGGAAAGATTGATTTTCTAAAATTCATTGTTTGATACATGAATGTATGGCTATGTTATAACATGTTAACATACATGTACATATGTGTATAGGCATGTATATTTATATTCCCCATTTTATAGATGAGGAAAATAATGTCCAAAAAATTAAGTAATTTACTCAAGGCTCTAAGCAAATGTGTAGCAGAGTAGGAACTCCACCTCAGACATCCAGAGCTATTACTCGTATAGAACTATATAAATGTTGTTGAAATGAAATATCATTGACAACAATGATGATGAAAACAATGAATGATATCAAAATCTAACATTTATAGAGTGCCTACAAGGTGCCAGCCACTGTGCTAAGCACTTTGCAAAAATTAAATAATTTCATTCTCATGAAAACCCCAAGAAGTAGGTTTTATTAATATCTTCATCTTTCAGTTAAGGAAATTGAGGCAAACAAATGTTAAATGCTCTGCTCATAATCACACAGGCAATAAATGTCTCAGGCCGAATTTGACCTGAGGTCTTCTTCTTTCCAGACATAACATTGTACCCATTGGGCAACCTAGCTCCTTGAATTACATCGTATTGCTTCATTTAGTTGGTCACAAAATTTAAGATTAATGAAATTAATGCTGATTGACTAATTCTGAAGTTTTGCTTTATAATATCTGACTGAGATAATATTCCTTTTTCCCCCTTCTACCAGAGTATTTTCTATGAAGACAGAACCTCACCCACACATGGGTCACTCCATGAATTATGCTTGTGGTTTACACCTTAAGTGGTGCCTGATGTTAATTTGACAAGCCAACTGGTGGATTCCTTAAAAACGGTTTCTTGTTAAAATGACACGACAGTGTTGAAATTATACACTAAAGCATCAATCAAAAAAACCATCTGTTCTACCAAGGAGTTTTGCATTTTCTAAATTGTACAATGTTAAAAGTTTAGTAAGACTTCTAGATTACAAATCTCACCATTTATACAATATTGACAGATTATAGCATGAGTCAGAAGAATGCAACACTTTTTTGTGGGAAAATAATGTATGTACAAAGAAAAATGTTAAGGTTTCCTGTAATAGTTATTTCAACTTCAAGTTCTAATCAACCAAGGATTGCAACAACCTATATTATAAATATTATCTTAAATGTTTCAACCTTGTTTAATCAAGCTGGGAAATTCTAGGACTTCTGATGTAGCTGTCTCTCTCTCTCCTCTTGGTAACTATTTGATTGTGTCTGTCTTCTCTCTCTCTCTCCTTTCACCCTATTTTTCTAAAGGTAGAAAAAAATTGAGTTTTGCACCAGTTGGGAAAAATAACAGACCCCGTGTGATTGTCTCAGTTACATTCTGCTCTCTTCCTTGATGTCCCTAAGCCTCTGTCTTTCCCCTTTTGGTCCTTGGTCAAGGTTTTTCTGTCACAGACCAGAGAGTTGTTCTGCTGCTGAAACCTCAGAATTCTGGGACCTTTCCCCTCTGTTTCTAGCTGAACCCTGCAAGACTTATTAATTCATTTTATTTGAATATAAGCTCTTTGAGAGCAAGAACTGTCCCATTTTTCCATTTGCATTCTATTTGCATTTGGTAAGTACTTGAAGAATTTTTTACGTTATTAAATACTTTTATTCATGAGGTTTTATGTTCTGAGATGAAGTTTCTAGTGGCATAGTAGATAGAGTTCAGGTTCTGGAGTCAGGAAGACTAATCATCCTGAGTTCCAATCTGATCCCAGACATTTACTAGCTGTGTGATCTTAGGCAAGACCTTTAACCCTATTTGCCTCCATTTCTATATTTGGAAAGGAGTTGGAGAAGGAAATGGCAAACTATTCTTAATATCTTTCCCAAGAAATCCTCAAATGCAATTCAAGGAGACTCCAGGCATGGTTGAAAACAACTCAACCATAAAAATATTCTGAGATCTGTGTGATCTTCCATATTCTCCCTGAATCACTTTTGTCTCAGATGCATTTTTCTGGCTATGGCCCCAATATAAGAATTACTAGTTTCAAATATGCCCCGAAATGTCTCCATTGTTCATCTTTCTATATGTTGGGTGGACTTCTAGCACAAAGGAATATGTATATATGTGATATTTCTCCTCTTAGAAAGCAAAGAAAGACAGAGGTGCAGAGGCTAGATATGTGTTTGTCTAAGAACTTTTTGCAAGGGTTTTGAATTTCCCTCATGAATCCAGAAGTGCATTTAAGGAATAGGGACAAGTGAGCAAGAAGAATCTATTCTGATTGTACATTGGAAATTGGGTTCTGGAAAACTATACCATAGAGGAAGAAAAGAACTAGTTTTGTCCTTTAATTTATATTAATCATTGTCTGGTTTTTCAGGTGAACATAAGAAGCACTAGAAACTATATTCTCATCTAACATTGTTTGGGAAAGTTGTTTAATAATTTGAGTACAGAACATAATTTTAATTATATGACTTTCAACACTCAGTCAAGGAGATTAAAAGGAACTGAAGTCTGTATTGAATTGAAGTATGCCTTGAATTCTGTTAACTCAGCTCAGGAGAGAAGACTGATTTCAATATTGGCCTGTCATTGTGAGTTTCTGCCATGTAACTCAGGCAGGTTTAGTTTATGCCACATGTACACATTCGTTTTGCCTGGATCTCTATTAATGCAGATTAAAGTTTATTTCTTTTCTTTCTATACCACCAAGATGAGGTTGAGCATTAGCAAAAATTAATCACCAAGTGTTATTACTGGGTAAAATGCAATCACAATATTAATTCATTCTTAAAGGTGAGAACTTGGGCCTAAAAATGCTATCTGGTATCTGAAAATTGAGTTTCCTAACATCACAGCACATGGAGAAGGTGGCAAGATGTGTCATGTGTTTAACAAATTTCATAATAATATTATGATTTTCCTTCATGTTCTTTATATTTCTTGGAGATATGCTAAAGTCCACTGATTCCTTCTTTTTATCGCTGTACTTTTTCTTATATTCACCAAAATATTATTAAAATTGGTCTCTTCTGTGAAACAAATCTCTCTTTGTTCCTTCTTCCCTCTAAATTTTATTTATATACATTTTCCTCTACTTTTTGAAACTGAGATATCAGTGTGAGCTCATTAAGAGCCATGGTAGGTCTAAGAGTAGGTCTTCTGTATCCTTCACAAGGCTTTATAAACTTATGACTATAGTGTTATTTGTTTTATTTGCCCTCTCAATAGCTTGTGCAAATATACCTGAGCCTATTCTAATAAAATATGTGACAATGTTGTATAGTTTTAGGAAAAAACCTTTTTTTCCCAAAAAAATCTATTTTATTTGAGTGTCAGCTTATAAGAATGAAGTAGTATCTCCTCCATGAAGCAGCATCCACTTACTTTTGTATTCGATGATTTGAAACTATAACTATCTCAGAGAATTGGGTGTGGACCTGTCCTTATTGTTCTTTCTTTCTCCCATGTTTATCTTTATTTTCATGAATTTTTTCATTCTTGAAATTATAAATCATTTGAGAGCTATCTCTGTCAAATTTGTATTTATGTCTACTAAGTACTTGGCATACAGCAAGTATTTAATACATATTAGTTTAATTTAATTACGTCGAACATTTTAGAGTATAAAATGAAGTAAAAAATAATTGGTAATAAAAATGCTTGATTATGAGTTAGATTCTGATGTTTTCAGTATCAGTGTTGAAGGATTAATGCTTAGCTCAGAGCTAGACCTTGAGCATTCTTACCTCTAGAGACTATTCATGAGGCATGCTTAAGGCCAGCAGGCTTAGCCAGTTTTTTTTTTATTTTTTATTTTATAAAAGTACATTTGCTAGTAGAATAATAAAATATTTTTTAAAAAAATTTTGAGGCAACTAGTTTTAAATATCAGCCATTCTCCTTTCACAAAATAAGAAAAAAATGAATGGGTTCATAACAGTTAACTATAAAATTCTGAGTAAACTTTTAAATTGAGTTAAACTTCAAATATATTACATATTTCATATTTTTCATATCACAAATGGAACCAACTGGGATTTACATAGGCTCTCTGAAAATAATTTGTGGGGGTAGGAGGAGAGGCACAAGTGATATTCAAAGATAATCAAGGAAAGAGAATAAATCCTCAAATTTACCAAATATGAATCCCTATTGGCTTAATGTTTGAAAGTAGCTTTAAGGATGAAACATATAACACATGGGAAGAAGTCTGATTTTTTTAAACATTTATTAATATTCATTTTTAACATAGTTACATGATTCATGCTCCTACTTTCCCCTTCACCCCCCCGCACTTCCCCCACCAGAAGTCTGATTTTTGATATAAATGATGGAATTAATTGCTGAACACTGTATATCAGTCCACAGTGGATGAAAAAACCATCAATGATATTTTAATTAAAGTAATATAGTGTAGTATAACTTTAAACTAAGATAACTTTGATTCATTTCAGGAGAAATTTTAGTTTGTAATAACCACTGTACTGACACACCAAAGAAATATAGGGATAAGAAGATGGTGTGTCCAAAATCATATAGATCTTTGGAAAATGGCAGAGAAACATTTGTTTTGTTACTACAGACATGTTATGATCTACGCTGGTATAACTTGCCTTTGAGTAAGGAGGCAAAATTGATCTTATGCCTAAAATATTTGTATTTCCACAGCTGTCTAAGCTATACCTGCTGAATTTTTAAAAACTTCTCATATTTAGCCATATTTATATGTATTTGTGCAATACTAATTTTCAGGATTATGATACACATGTGTTACACATGGTATTTAATAATATACCAATGCTGACATGAGCCTAAGGGATTGGTTGGCAATTGTTCAATATAAAAATAAAATACCAAAGATAGTTCCTTTGGGGTATGAAGGTGCCTTGTGTATTATGATTTTACTTTTTTGTGAGTAATTTGGAAAGTTAAACTGCTTACTAGTCTTCTGGTCTTAAGAGAATCCCCCAAATCTCAACTCCTCCAGAAGCGTTTAGTAGACAGACAAAGTGAAATAAAAATGCTAATGGAAAAGTAATTGCTCTGTCCCAATACAACAGCTTCAACTTCTTTGTTAGCTATGCTGAAATCAAATTAACCCTTTCCTAAGTCATGAGAAGTCCTTCTATTACCATTTTTTCTCCTTTCTTAGGTTTTCCTCGCCATAATACTTCCATACATTGAGAATGACAGTGTTTCCCTGGTTCTATACATTTCACTGTGAATCACACCTATTACAAATCTTTTAAGGTTTTCTTGTGACCATATTGTTTGTCAGTTCTTATGGCACAATACTCTTCCATTACAAGTATATATCACAATTTGTTCAGCCATTTCCCAATTGATGGACATGCTTTCAGTTTCTAGCTCTTTGTATACATAAAAAGAGCTTCTATAAATATTTTGTACAAGTAGTTTCTTTTCTCCTATCTTTATTTTCTTTGGGATATAGCTCTAATAGTATTATTTTCTATATGTAAAGATAATGCATGTTTAAATATATGTAAAATGTAAAATTTAAATTAATAGCAATAACTCCAAGTATTATATTTCATAAGATTTATTAGTAATCACTTGAAGTAGAAGAAATAAAAGAACAAAAGTACAAAGTTTATGTACAACCACGTGAGTAAACTTTTCCTGCCTGACTCTCTTCCAACCTTCAAAACCACCTTCCCGGGAAAAGAGAGAAAGGGGCAGGGTTACACCAAAATATATCCTCCCTATGCATGTACACACACAGTGTTCACATTCAGCATGAGTACTCAAATAGGATGCTGGGTAAGAGAGTTCTGGAGAGCAGATTCTAATTACACAGTATATATATTGCCCCTATATAAAAATGAAATAAAATTGTTTATTCATCAACTATACTGGTAACATGACAAAAAAGGAAAATGATAAATGTTGGAGGAGATGTGGAAAAATCAGGANATTTTGCATTATTTCACAAGCAAAATAAATATATTTTTGCCTTTTCAGAGAGTAGAGGAAGGAAGGTGGGAGAAAATATCTGAAACTCAAAGTTTAAAAAGGAAAGAATGCCAAAAAATTAATAAATAATATAAAAACACACTAAGAAAATTATGCAGACCAAGTATAATCACGGGGAAGGAATATGAGAATATACTTCTCTATTGTCTTTGCAGACATTGGAGGATTTTGAATTTGAAACACTGAAGATAGTGTTGGAATTTGAGAAGATGATTAGTTGGTTTTTTTTTATTGCTTTTGCTCTTTAAAGAATGATAAAATATTGTAAGGGATATATGACTTTTTTTTCAGAAACTGATGAACATGAAAGTATATATATATATATATATGTATATATATATATATATATAGTATAATAGCACATTTACCTCCTACATCATATTGTGTGCCACTTTAAGAATGGAACTGGCTTGAGATGGAAGAGAACCTAGATTGAAAAATGTCAGAAAATATTGTTGAAAATTGTGTATAACCTGGTGAAAATTTTAAATGTTTAAAAAATAATGAAACTTTATTTTAAGTTGGCAAATTAGCCTTCTGGAAGTAGGAGGGAGAAGTCTGTATTAGGAAATATAGGTTATATAAAATGGTAAAATATTCACTAAAGATTTCTTTAAATAAAATAAACATTTAAGTCAATTAATAAAGTTGGTCAAAAAATAAAGAACAATATCTCAAATCCAATGAGGACAGAAACATTGAAATTCTTATAATTTTAATATTTAAAAGTGATAATTCCATTTTCTTGAAATATTAAGTTGAAGCCAGTGTCCAAGTGTCACAAATTATGTGAGCTTTGATTGATGGGAGGAGAAATAACCAACATTTGTAGGCAAAAACTCTTCCATGAGAAGTGGGGAAACTAAAGTCTTTTGAGAAACCCTGCATTTGTCTAACGGATTGAGGGCACCACCACTCACCTAGTGACCAAATTTTAGATGATACTTTCCAAATGATTAATTGCCAACCCAGTTTTTTGTAAGTTGAAGTGAATTAAGTAAACAGTTTAAGCATGGGTCTCTATTGTCTAAAGCACAGCCCAGGAAATGTGAAGCCCATATCAGCTGTCTAGATAGATAGATAGATAGATAGATGGATAGATAGATAGATAGATAGATAGATAGATAGATAGATAGATAGATAGATAGATATAGATATAGATATAGATATAGATATAGATATATAGAGAGATAGCTTATATTTTTATTTCTTTGCATTTTTCCTCCCACAAGTAGAATGTGATCAGCTTAAAGGCAAGTGCTTCCATTTTTATGTTTGCATTATCAATACTTAACACAGTAGTAGACACATAATGAATGAATAACATGAAATTAAACTGTATATTGTATTACTACTCCAGACCTAAAGAAATATTTCAACTTCATTTCAAAAGGCATGAATAGTTTTGTGGTTCATTGGATGTAGTTCAAAATTGTTCTCCAGAATGATTGCTTTAATTCACAACACCACCAACAAGGCATTTGTGTCCCCATTTTACCTCATCCCTTCAAATATTTGTCATTTTTTATAAGTATAAAGTAGTATCTCAGAATTCTTTTAATCTGTCTTTCTCTAATCAATAGTGACTTAGAGCATTTTTCTTAAAATATGACTTTAATTTCCTCTTCTGAAAACCACCTAATAAAATCTTTTGATTCTTTATTAATTGGGGAATGGTTCATATTTTTATATATTTAACACATTTCTCTATATATTTGAAAAATAACATCTTTATTAGAGCAACTTGCTCTAAATTTTTATAGCACTTCATTGTCTAATATATCTTTTAGAAAATCTAATTTCTCTGGTTATCTATTTCAATTAGGTCTAATTTTACATTTGCTTTTTCTGAGATTATGATGGACACTCCTATCCTCTTCACTTCAGTTGAAACATAATTGACTCTGCTCCAGCCCTTCATTTCAACTCTCTGGGTGTCTTTCTTTTCTAAGTGTGTCTCATATATAATATATCATGAGTTTCTGGTTTCCAATTTTTTTGGCTATTAGCTTCTATTCTAGGGTTATCTCATCCCAATCACATTCAGTTATGATCACTAAATGTGCTTTGCCCCACATCCCATTTTCTTCTGTTTGTCCTTATCCTCCTATCATTCTGCCCTTCTTCTGGAATCTGCTTTGCTTTTAACTGCTACCTTCATCACCTTCACTATGCCTTATCATTCCTTCCCTACCTCAATATTTTTATGCACTTTCATTCCTATCTCCTTATCAGGTAAGATAGATTTCTATACCCAAATGAGTGTATATGTGTGTATGTATTTATACACACATGCTAATTTGAATATATGTATATATACACACACATATATATTCCCCCTCAAATCAGTTCTGATAATCTAATCCCTCTTTCTCATCCTTACATTATTATCGACTCATACCCAATTTCCATATCTTTACTCCTCTTCTAATTACCTTTATAATAATAATGTTCTTAGTAGTTAAATGTATGAAATGCCCATAAAGAAATATAAACACTTTAATATTATTAAATTCCTTATTATTTCTCTTTCATATTCATCTTGTTATGCTTCTCTATAACATTGTATTTGAAAATCAGATTTTCTATTCAGTCTTGTTTTTTTTTTTCATCAGAAATGCTTGGGATTCCTCTATTTTATTAAAAGTTCATTTTTCCTCTGAAGTTTTATGCTCAGCTTCACTGAGTAGGTTATTCTTGGTTACAATCCTAGATCCTTTGCCCTCTGGATTATTAAATTCCAAGCCTTCTGCCACTTTAACTTGGAAGCTGCAAAATATTATATGATGTTGACTGTGGCTCTATGGCATTTGAATTCTTTCTGGCTATTTATATTTTCTCCTTGATTTGGGAGCTATGTAATTTGGCTCTAATATTCCTGGATTTTGTATTTGTTTCAGAACAGTTTTCCTTGACAATTTCTTGAAATATAATATGTAGATTCTTTTTCTTAATCACTTCTTTCAGGCATTACACTAATTCTAAAGCTATCTTTTGTTAATCTGTTTCTCAGGTCAGTTGTTTTCCCAATCAGACATTTCATATTTTCTTCTTTTTTTAATTACTTGACCTTATTTTTATTGTTTTATTATTTATTTTGTTGGTTTTTTCATTATCTCATCAGGTAGGTAGTTTTGAATTAGCCAATTCTAATTTTTAATAAATTATTTTCATCATGGAGCTTTTGAACTTCTTTTTTATTTAGAACAAGTCTGCATTTATTTGTGTGTGTGTGCATGTGTATATGTAATTTTCTTCATGTTTTCATGCCTCCTTTACCAAGCTATTTATTCTCTTTTTGTATTTTTTGCATCACTCTTTTTTCTTTCCTAATTTTCCCCACTTCTACTTTTATCTCTTTCTTTATCTTTCCTAGGAATTTTTGTTGATTTGGGGTCTAATTAGCATTTTCCTTTGAAACTTTGCTTGTAGCTGTTTTCACATTGCTGATTTCTTCTTAATGTACTCTGCCACCATATGAGCTTATTGTGATCAAGCTTTTTTCTTTTTGTTATTGTTTGTCCATTTTTTAAACATATTTCTTCAACTTGAACTTCATAGTATAGGTAGGTTGTGTTTCTCTGGGAGTAGAGAAGCACTCTTCCAAGTTTTATAATTTGTTATTGTTATTGTTGTTGCTCCTGTTTGAGTCAATCAATAAATAAGTATGTTTGAAGAATCTGTTATGTACCAGGTGATGTGCTAATTAGCCATGTTCAGCATTTTGAAACTTGCATGGATAGTGGCACTTCCTATTAGCTTTACTAGAAACATGCATCTTCAACTAACGTCTATATGTCAACTCTGGCTGGTCACAGTCATAGTAGAAAATGTCAGATGCCATAGTATATTGGACAGCAGAAGTTTTCTTCTCCCAGAAATCCTCTGTGTGTCCATATGTTTATTTCTCTTGATCAGATTTCTAGCACTTTAAATGACACCCAAATGATAAGAAATGTTGGAGCAGTTTCTGGAAAAAATTGATTGAATTAAGACAAAACATCTTTCTCTGGGGTATTGCCTATAAAAGTGTAATGAGAGAAAGACTAAGACATGAGTACCTGGGCAAAATTTGGCTCAACTTCCCAACATCTCATTTGTTTTCTTGTAATTTCAACTCATTTCCTGGGCACTCAGTATCCCTTTGATACTTTTATGTTTATGACACACTAATCTTTATCAGAGATTATATGTTGACCCCATTATGTGTGTGTCTATATATATATATATATATATATACTTCTTATGAAAAAATTAATTTCAAAGACTTCATATTAAATTTAAAAGTATTTATTATTAAAAAGAGATAAATAAAGTTTCTAGCCTAACTTAAAAAGTACCTATCTCAGTTACTTCTGTTCTATCTGGTCTTAGAACCTCCATGGGGCCTGGCCCATTTCACAAAGCAGAGGACAGGGAGTTCAGTTATCCATATGATAAAGTTAGGCAAATTAAGGCTATCCAAGGAGGGGATTGAGTTCAGTAAGGGACCATAGTCCAAGACACAGATTTCCTGTATTCCTACATTAGCATGGTTCTGGCAGATCCACTTGCTAGAGATACCTTCCTTACATAGTTAATGTGATAATGAGATTAAATCTACCCTGCCCATCTTTAGGTTTAATCACCAAAGGTGAAAACATCTCTGTTTAACTCACAAGTTGGGTGGACTGTAACCCATGTGTGCTAGAGTGAGTGACAGATCAGAATTTACTGACTGTATCCTGGGCAGTCCTAAAAAAGCTTATGCTGTGATTGGACATGTAAACTAAGAGGAAGACACAGGAAGTGATGCAAAAGAAACCCCTTTAAAAAGAGAGTTCAATGAGCTGAGGGCTCTTTGCTGGTTCTTGCTTGTACATGGAGGAGGTCTGGACCTGGGGCCCTGAGACATTGGTGAGACTGCTCTTAAATCTCTCTTAGAACTGCGTGGTGAGTGAAGAAGGCTGACTCCTTTAACTTCCCAGGAGGTACTAGCCTCCAGGAGGCTCCCTGGATTGAGAGAAGACTGTGTGGCTAAAACCCTTCTTAATTGACTTTTAGGCTCTGACTGGGCCTCTGAAGCCCTGCTGGAGTAAAGCCCAGACTTGAATACAAATGTCTTATTCTACCCTCTTCTCATTTCTCTACTTCCACTCTCTCTTATTTTGTAAATAAACTTCCATAAAATCATTTTGACATGAGGTTATTCTTTAATTGGGGATTGATAAATATTCAATTCCCTAATGACCTAACCTTTTAATATATTCATCCCCAAACCCTTTGTTTCCCCTTACATTAAGCACAGGAAAGGTTGAGAGAAAGCTTTTTTACAGGCCCCTAAAATGGCAGAGAGACAGAGAGAGTGAGTCAGCTTTACATGACGGTAGTTCAATCTCCATCTAAACCTTCCCCTAATATCCTCCAAATGGCCAAGGTTTCACCTTGGTCCCAATACATTGTTAAGATTAAAAATGATAAAGACTGATAAAATAAGAGAAATTAATATTTTGATAGCCATGGCCATGTTGGTAAAATATATATGACTGTGCCTGACTATCTTTTAAATTTACCGCCGGAGCCCATCCTCTCTCTATCTCTTGTACACCAGTCAGCCACCCAGGAAAATCAAGAGACCTTCTCTAGGCCCTCCTCTGAATTTAAGCTGCCCTATGCATGGGGACCTTTGATGTCCCCATGCCCAAAGACTGGAAACCCATTGGAATCATGGGTAATGTAGTCTCAAAACCCCCCACATGTCCATAGGGAGTCTGCTAGACACTTCCAAATAGCACTTCCCTGAATTCAAAACAAACAACATCATATCTCCTGACTTCTGCTCTTCAGGAATCATGCCTGACATGCTGGTAAATTAAGGATTCTGCAATGCCTACTTATTGTGGTGAGCCTTCCAGGTTTGGACTGGGTTGGAGGTCCCCCAGATATTTAATTCTCACATACAAAATACAAAGTAATTGTTTGGTGTTTCCATAGGAATTAAGGATTGAGAGTATAAGGAAAGGCCTCTTAGAGAAATGTGGAATTTTAGCTGAATTTAAAGAAAGTTAGGCATCTGAAGAGGTCTGAGGAAGGAATACAATCCAGGTAAGGGGGACAGTCAGTGGAAAGACAAAGAAATGGAAGATAGAATGTCCTATACAGAGAATTATAGATATAACAGTTTGCCTAGAATATGGAATATAGCAAGAGTGGTGATCTTACAACAAGTCTAGAAGACAGACTAATTTTGATATTGAAAAACTTCAAAAGCTAAACAAAGGTGTTTGTATTTTTCCCACAATTAATAGGGTGACTTTGAAGCTTCTTAAGCCAAGGCTGATACAATCAAATCTTTGATTAAAAATAATAATTTGTCAGTAACATAGAGGAAGAAAAAGTATAGTTTTAGCTCTGTTATTAGCCAAAAGTTTTACCATAGATTTAGACTGGAATTATTCTATGAAACATAGAGTGAACCCCATTTTTAAGCCTGCTTTGGAGGATTTGGATTCTTTGATCATTTCCAGAATTGAATCAGTACAACTAAAGTTTCATGTAGTCAGTCAAACTCTTTGGATTCCCCAATACTGGGAAAAGAATGATTATTCTGTGTTATGGGCAACCCAGTCCTATACTAGTGACTATTGAAAATAGAAAAGGAGAAGATTTGGTCCATGCCTTCAAAGTTATTACATTCTAGTTTTAAAGGTATGACTTCTAAGGTCAGTATTAAAGATCTCTGAAGAAATCCATGCCCAACCCATCCCCCAAAAAAGGAAAGGAACTATTTGTGGAACTGAAAATTATTCCAACTGCTCTGCACAATAAGATGGAACTGTATAAGAAAAATTACTAAATTTTTCTTGACCTTTGATTTAGTGATTCCATAACTAAATACACATGGTAAAGAGAGAAATGAAAGAAATACCTAGAAAAGTAAGCATTAATTTTACTCAAGTACTTTTCTATCTAGAATGGCTCAGTTCAAGGTAACTAAGGCATATAGGATGTGTAGGAAGAGATGTAGATTCATAAGCTTTGGTGATATGAGCTAAAAAGCATCAATAAACATTATTTATTTAAAGCAAAAATGTGATTTAGGGTCACTGTGTGGGAATATTCATGAGAGAGAAGGAACTTTGAGCTTCAAAGGAAAAATAGAAGTTTGAATAAGAGATAGAATTAGAATGATAATCATAGCATACTCAAATGTAGGGAACCATGAATGAGTGAGTCATGTGCATGAAATGACAAAGATACTGTCAACTCATGTAGAAGATTTCACTTTCGAGGATCTGTATTATTCCATTGATGTTGTCACTCCCTCCACCTATGCATAACACAATCTCTCTACAAGTCGGTAGATGATCTTTAAAGGTTGCTATAGTTAAAAAAAAATAATCAACCTATCACCCAACTGGTGAAATTATCTCGGCTAGACAACAGATATTCAGTCTTTCTTGAGGACTGTATTAGACATTTTCACAGCTTGATAGTACCTAAAAGAAATTTCATTATACTGGTAAGAATAGGAGAAGATAAAGATGAGAAGGTCAAGTTGAGTAAATTAACACAGGTTATTGTATGTCAGGCTGAAAATCTTGAACTTTACCTAATAGGCATCTAGAAAACATATTAAATTTTTAGGTAAGAGAATAATGCACTTGAATGGAAAATTGCTTTTTCTTTAATGACAATTCCTCTTCTGGCCCCAGGAGATTTCTAGGAATGGGAAAGAGAGACATTAGCAAATATAGGTGAGTCCAGTGCAAATGTTTTCAGTTCTAATGATTTCTGAAAACTATTCCTATTATTGTTTATATCCCTGTGTCAAAGACTACTTCATACATTCTATTTTATTAATCATTACATTATTCCAATGTGATATTTAGTTGACATGTATTATCTATTGTTCATAGATAGTTTTTCAAAAAGCCCCTGAAAATAAAGAAGTAAAAGAGTTAGTTGCCCCTGGTTTCTCGGAGTGGAGAAATGGGGGTGGTTCTGATTTGCAGGTTGTGCTCTAACCAAGAGATAAGATCAGCTCTTCTCTCAATGACCCTGTAACCATGGTGGCCATTAGTATACTGTCCCTTGAGTATCTAAGCCAAATTCTTTTTATCTACTGAAGTGCTTGCTAAGAAACTTAAAAATATAAAAAAGGTGGCTGGAGAAATTATTCTGATTTTTTTGAAAAACAAAACTTAGAATCGTGATTGATTCTTTATTAAAAAATACAAATATATAAAGTTTAACTTTTAGCCATTAGTAGATTGTCAATTAAAAGGAAGGCATATTTTAAGGAATTAATCCAAGGGACAATAGCTAGAATAAATACAAATTTGCCAAAATTTTGTAGTTAAGACATTTGAAGGAAAAGCTTAAATAAATTTTTTGAGAATGATGAGAACTGTAGTGCAGAGGTACAATCAACCCTGCAAAAGGCTAACTGCAGAATTTCTGGCAATTGAGAGGGTTTAGAACCCTGACTAGAAGCAGTTGATCTGGGAGGCTCGGTCAGAGCAGAAGGGTCAACTGAGCTCCGTCTTTGGGCTGAAACCTGGCCTTGATTCTGTGCCTTTTCTCTTGAGATTTTGTAGCTTAGCTAATTCCTCTGGATCTCCCTAATCTTCCCTATTTCAATCCCCATTTCCTTTCCTAATTTCCTGTGGGTTTGGGAGAAGGGTGGATTTGGGTGGTAGCAATCAAGCTTTGAAGACTTAGTTTTCCCCATAGTCAAGTAGGGCTAACCCTTGATACAAATTATCTCCTGATTCATTCTGTATAACTTCCCTAACCTTAAAAGCAACAAAGCCTCCCAGGGCTGAATGGGAGCAGGCTCTTGCTCAGTCTGCCCCATTCCTGTGTTCCCCCACCCCACCTGAAGCTTCTCCCTAGGTGGTAGTTAGAGAAATGTTGTATCCCTCTGTCCTTTATAATCAACCCTGAAACTTAATAAACCCTGTTGTTATTTAATCAAATCTTTTGATAAATCATTGGTTGAATGATAAAAGAGGGTAAAGGAGAGAAAAGAATAGTTTATCTTTGGTTCCTGAGGGAAGCTGGAGGCGTCCATCTTGGAGGAAGTGGTGATCTCTATACTTCCTCTGAGAAGCCCTTCTATTTCACAGACAGGGAAGAGCCTCGGGACTCTTCCTTTGTGAGCTTGAGAAACTGACTAGAAAGCCCTCTAGTTAGTTTCAATCCATTTCTGGCTGATCCTAACCTTTTGTCTGTAGAAGTACCCTTCCTACCTGAAAGGGTTCAGCCTGTTTCCCTTCAGTGTCCTCTGTCACAAGCCTGTGTACCCAGTCTGTGTCTCCCTGTTGCAGATGCCTGCCCAACTCCTCATCATCTCCTCTTGCCACTCATTATACTTCATCATCTTATATTTCCCTAAACTCAGTCATTCCCTTACATCTCCTACCACCTCAATTTACTACCTCCACCATTTTACCCTCCTTTCCCACCTACTGACTTAGGGACACACAAACCCCATCCACTTGCTTTATTCCCTTTTTACAGAACAAGGGCTTTAAAGAGATTGTGTTTTTATATAATGCATATATTTGTGCATTATGGATAATTCCCTTCTATACATGATCTAAGTTATATAATTTAGGAGTTATTAAATTAAATAATTATTTTAAAGGGGTAAAATGTTCTACATGAAGAATTTCACCTATGAAACAGAGACATATGCATGGGCATTTCTGTGTGTTCTAAAAATGTTAATGTGCAAGGAGAACAAAAAAATAATATCTTTAATGGAATTTGTTAAGAAACCATAAAACAAAATTTCTCAAAATTTTGTAGGCTGGGGTTCTGGGAGCCATGTGCTTTCCTTCCTCAATTAAAATAGACAATTTTCTTATAGTACATCTTTTCTTTTGAAAAGCAATCTTCTGGAGTTTAATATGCCATCTTTCTCCTCAGAAGGGCTTTTGAGCAGACTGTAGAGGTAGGAGAGACCTTCATTCAATGAAATCTTGCTGACAGTTGAGAGCTGAATGCTGCATTTTGTACCCTTATGATAATGCAATTGTGAGTCTGCGGTAACCGTTATGCCTTATGGTGATAATCAATCAGTGATTGACAATTCTAATTAGAAGCCTTGATTTGTGCAATATGAGAGTACTTTCTAACAACTTCATAGCCTATTATATCTCTTCTCTTATCCCAAGAGACAAAAAATATAGTATTTTATAGATAATTCAATATGTGTTGCTGTCAATTATTGTTTGCTTAGACTGAAAGGTTTTATTGGTTTAGAAGCATACCATTTTTGGATGTACTGCTATAATGACTTTACAGATATCTCCCAAGGCCTCAATATTTCTGCTCTAAACAGTTGATGATATTTCAAATTGGCATAGATGGATTATTGTTTATTATTTTTATTGTATTCAGAATGCAGCATATTCCAGGTGCCTAGATTTATATTTTTCAGTGGGAAATTTCTTCTGCTCTCCCCCATCTCCCAACAAAAGTGATTCATAATGGGATACAGTAATCAAAAGAAAAATAGCAGTGTTAAAAATATGGGACCTGGTTACAAAGTCATGATGGAAAACCATATTTTTTGGGCACTGGAAACACTAGAAAAATTGGTGCTCATTTCTCTCTATAATATGACATGTGTTAAGAAATGTCTGAACAGATTTTTCACATAGAAATATCTTCAAATTTTTTTAAACTTTAAACTGGATAATTATATTATATATTTGTTTCTTTGCATTTAAATTAGTATAGTTAATCTTGAACTTCTGGCACTTCGGTTGCATATATAAAGAGAATTGAAAATAAAGAATGCTAAATTATCCTTGTTATACCCAATGATGAAATAATAAATTGAATGATTTCCTTCATTTTTCTGATGTTTCTTTTATAAAGCAGGGTTTTCCATCAAAGGGAAAGTGATAAATTGCTGAGAAGCCATTGTATCTTTTCTTGACATGTGTGGATTATATCAGAGATATAGAACTCCTTGTGATCTTGGAGCAATAGACAATATATAAAATAAAATTATATATGCTGAAATCCCAATATGATAGTTTATGTATCCTTGGGTATATTGTAAATTAGCATCCCAATATTTAAAAAAAACTGAATTTAAAGTTTAAAGATCAGCACGATTTCTATAATAGTATAAAAAAAAGTTTTGGAACATAGATAAGAATAGAATATTGGGGAAGTCACTTAAATATTATCTTCCAATAGTGATAGTACAAAACAGAACAGGGAAATTAAGCTTCATCTTTTAATTTTTTTTTACAAATTATGAAGCATTTCTCATTTCCGGGGCTTCAAAATTCCAGGAATGTTCTCACTGATTCCACCATTCCAGCCCTAAGTGCTAGTCCCTGAACGTTGCATAAGTAAATAAACCTCCTCAAATCTGTGAAAAAGGTAGAGAGAGACAGAGACAGAGACAGAGAGAACCACAATAAATGAATTGGTCTTATAATATAGAATTAAACAGAAATAAAAATAGGCTGAATTTACTTGAAGTAACCATAAAATTATTTTTAATAATACAAAAATTCTCCCAGAACTAAAAGCTTATGCTTTTACATAAATTTTCTTATAATAATTTTGTGTGGTAGGGAATCATGGAATATGACAACTAGACAACACAGTAATGGAGAGAGGGAGAAGGAGAAGGTAACAAACATTTGTTAAGTACCTGCTGTATTGGGCCCTGGGCTATGTGTTTTATTGATGTTATTTAATTTGATTCTCACAACATCCTGAGAGATAGGTGCTATTGTTATTTCCATTCTTGGAATTTTGGCAGATTTGACAAATTTTGGCCAGATTCCATTCAGAAAAAAAGAAAAAATGTTGAGTTGGTCCTATAGGATAATGACAGCTAGGGAGTGCACAATACCTATGCTTCACTGATCTCCTTGAGACATAAACAGGATATTAGGAAATATGTTATAATCTTCTATAGTTAACTGGTGGGCAGAGATGGAAAGAATGGGAAGATATGAATGGATTGCTATCTGTATTGTTGGAAGGAATAGGATAAATGATATATACATATAAAGTGTGTATTATATAATATGTATGTTTTATATATATGCATATATATATACATAAATGATATCACACATGAAATCCTGGGATCAAAAAAAGGATTAAAAGATAAAAATTATTATGAGAAGCATGTGTATAATAGGAATTTGAAACAACGTTTTGGGGATTATCTTTTTATTTACTCTATAAACATAATCAAATATAAAATTACAATGCAATAAAATGACACAGGGCAGGTCAAGGAATAATCATTACAGGATATGGCATCATCAGGGTTATCTTAGCATGGTATTTAGAGAAGTATGATTATACTTATTTTGTATAGTTTTGCATAGTTGACATCTTATTTACTTGACCAACACGCATTAAAATCCTAAATGGATACTTTCTCCAAATCTCCTCCAAACAGGTTTCAGTTTAAAGACAAACATATCTTTCAGCTATATCCCTACTCTCTTATATATATGAAATCTTGTACCTGAAATTTTGAAATAATGAAGACCAAGGTTTGCCTGAGATCCCGTGGCTAGTTACTCACATAGATAGGTAAAAAATTTAAATTTCCCAAGTCCCAGCTCCTGTCTTTCCTCCAGATTATGCTATCAGCCTTGATCTCACATTATCATTTCCAACTCTCTTAGGTATAAAGAGTCAATATCATTGAGTCATTTGGGATTATAAATAAAAGGCAAGAAAAAGAGAGGGAACCAAAAATATGGAGAAATTGGATAGCCTTCTAATTCCCAAATTTGTTTATTGCTTAAACAATAAAACAATTATGCCAAAGATTCACTGTCATTTGTTCAGTCACCAGGACCTCTAGAATTTCACAATTTGTATTTTAACAAACTAATAGATATTGAAAGGAATTTTGTGTGTGACTATGTCAAAGGTTAACTGATAAAATGCACCAAATTGGGCATGGGCTGGCAAAAGATTTCTTTAAAGAGTGGAGAAAACAACAAAAATACAGAAGATGTAATAAGGCTCACATAGCACAGACAGAAAACACATTTTTCTATAATAAAGAAAATCTTATAGGTTACATATCCCATGAGCATTCAATACAAGTAAATGGAATTCTTCTTAGCGTGAATTCTTTCCTCTCTTTAAAAGAATAAAAAGTACATTTTCAGATTTTTTTTCTCTCCATATGTGCCTGATAGAAGGTTCTTATATTAACTTGAAATTTTTAAAATTATCTGGCATGTTATACTCCTCTGTTTTTGTATACAATGGGATTTTATCACATTAGCAGAAAACTTAAGGATTGTCCATAACATGAGTGAAATTCTCCCCTAGAGTTTACATAGTTAACTAGGAATTAGCATGTTAAATGTATGTTCAAAACCCTATCATATCACTGATATTTGGGGAATTACCATTACTCAACATCAGTCATAAGTATTTTGATGAATAAGTACTTATTCTCTACATTTCAAGTTCCCCCCAAAACTTATAGTCCTCATAATTTTAGCTGCCCAAATATTGAACCGCTTTTCAGAAAAGTAAAAAGGGTACATTTAATCTAGTCAGTACAAAAGAAACATGGCTACTGACATTCTCATTTAGCATTTTGTAACAATATCTCTTTAGAGTTTCTTTTAGTTCAAGAACAGCTTTTGTTTTCCTATCTTCCTACAGCATCCACCTAACCATGGAGTCTCTACTTTTAAACTGGTAGATCATGGGATTATTATTCCATCCACTCCAGGAGACTGACCACATTCTATGGTGAATCAATTCAGTCAAAGGTCTCCATAGCATAGATCAGAATGGTACCAACTCTTCCATTTGGTAGCTGGAGCATGAGTGAAAAACTTTGGAGATAAAGGCACTGAGAAGTGAAATGTATGACTTCCTAGAAAATGTTGAATGTTTTAAATGATGAAATGTTGTAGGGTTTGTTTAATAAGATAATAGATCCCATTTATGAACACATTAAGTTTTTCAAGATTGGGATGTAGATTTACTGACTGTCAAACCAATGATCTTTCCATTAATACAATCAATAAACATCTATTATTTTATATTTTGCATTCAATTTTTCAGGGCTCTTTACAAATATCTCATTTATTTTTTCACAACAACCTTGGAAAGTAGTTGTGATTAACCCCATTTTGAGATAAGGAATCTGAGTTTGAGAGAGATCTAGTGTCTTTTCCCTTCCTCTCCATCCCCACCTCTATTCAGTTATATAGTCAGTAAGTGTCTGAGGCTGGATTTGAACTCAGATCTTCATGACTTTAGGGTCAGCACTCTATCCATTTGTAATATTTAGAAATTAAATATTATATAGATATATATATTTAAGGTGTGGTCACCAGGAATAAATAATTCAGATTGATTCCATAATTAAAATAGACCGAAGTCAGGATGGGTTTTATGGCAGTTTATTTACAATTAGGAAGGTAGAAAGCAGGGAAATAGAGAGGGAGAGGCTAGTCTGGGCCTGTAGAGGCCCGGATGGTGAGAGGGTTAAAAAGCTAATTAAACTAGGCTACAAGCCACAAGGCCTTAGCAATCAGAGAAGCAAGAAGCCTACTTAAGGTAGAGAGTCTGGAAATGCCAAGGTAGGCCAAGGAAGTCAGTCTAACTTACCCACATGACAATACAGAGTAGAAGCTGCCTGAGGTCTCAGCAGAGATCCTTCAGCACCAAGTTCAAAGCGTGAACTGCCTAAATAGGAAGTTACCAACATACTTGAAGAGATAGTGTCTTTCATCACTTCCTGTGGGTCTACCTCTAATTCAAGTGGACAAATGGCAGCCTCTGCACTGATTTGGACTGCCCAAAGGGCAGTCCCTTGTTCTTGATTTGTAACTTATTGTCATGTGTGGGTAACTCATCTCCCCTCCCCACTAAGGGAGGTGGGGATGACATTATCTCTTGTGGCTAGAGTTTTAACTATGAATGGGCTTGAGCTAATTCCATTTACACACATTATACCTAACTGTTCTAAATTCACTATATCACACCAAGGCACCTTTGAAGGGCATTGCACATAGCAGAGACTCATCAAATGTTATTAGAAGTTAGACAATTCTTTCAAAATTAGTTTGAGGGATGTGAGGAAGAGGTGTTACTTTCCTAAAAAAATGTAGCTGTAATTTAGGCTAAGATGTACATAAAGAAAGTTGAGGAGGACATGTTAAATGGAACTCTTATAGGTATCAGAATTCCTACCTTTTCTGCCAGTTTTAAAATTCTGTCTCTGGATTTCTACGACTAAGAGAAGAAAAATATAGGAGTATGATTTGGAATTAGAATGAGTTAGCTATTGATGGTGGGAGGTAAAGAATTATGTACCAGAATCATTTTTTTTCTTTAACTTCATTCAGAATATATGTATTTTTTAAAGGAAAGCTTTGCTTCAGGTCCTATTGAGTCTCATACATCCTTCCCCATACTCCAAAATGTCCAAATCTTTGGAAATTTTCAAGTCATTTGAGGTTCACACTATAGAAAGAAGAAAGCTTTCAAATACATTCTAAATTGCTCTTCAAAAACATAAAAAAAGAAAAGAAAAAGGGGTAAAAAGAACATAATTGGTTTTTATTGTCTTGGAATATGTATAAAAGTATATGACAGAAAGTCGAACAAAGGTGAACTGGACATATTTATTTCTTGGATATTGTAATCTGGAGATATTAAAATAGTCTGGTACTTATGCCAATTAATTTTGAATTGCCCTTAACTATCCAAATTACCTTTGCCATTTACAAATATAAAACATTTTCTCCAGACTTATTGCAGCACTCAACATAACAAACAGCAGCAATTCATTGTTCACCAGTGTTAAAGAGACAGCAACCCATGAGAGAAATATTTTTTCCTTTTACCTTAATCTGTGGTGGTCTGCCCAGTCATTTTTGGTATTAAAAAGTCAGTTCTAGGTTGGGTCTAAGTACGAACTTTTTCAATTTTATGGTTATCTATAAACCAGGATTTAGTATGTGACTCTTTCCCAAAAGCTATAATTTTGGGCTTTCTGTAATTAAATTTAAGCTCTTATCTAGTAGAAAGGATGGTAAAATATCTTTCCAAATATGTGTTGGATCAGGTTTTCAGGAGGTGGCAGGCAAGGGTGATGAAGGTATCTATGATAATGGCCTCTGAGTGCTGCTGAACTCGGTTAACTAGGAAAAGTGAATTATAAATTATATTCACAAGAACTTACATTATACTGTCTCTGGTTATAGTAACCAGATTCTTTCAGAGCAGGGCCTACTTTTCACCCTTTCACTCAGGGTTTAGTCCTTTGTTAGGTACAGAAAAGGTATTAAATAAATACCTCTTGATTTGATTTTATTTACAACTGTTATCTAGAAACTCTGCTAATTGTCTCTGGGTAGGTTCATTTTAAATAATCAGACACTTGCTTAATGCAAACGAGTCCTACCATCTTTCCAAATGAGTTGGTTAGCTGTATGGACATGCACATAACTTACTTCTTCACTGATGGTGAAAATTATTTCTGTAAACTTAGATAATATATGTAAAGCTATAGATATAGATAAATATGTGTATGGATATGGTTTTACTATTTTAGTATTTTTTACAAAATTGAAATCCACAAGCTATGGAAATAATTTCATTTTCATATCCCCTCCAAATTTACCTGTCTAGTTGCAATGGATATATTTTCATTCACAACCTACAAAAAACTTGTCATGTTAGTTCCAGCTACCCTATGAAATTTATCTTTTATTATTTTTAGAATTTAGTAATTTTTATATGTAACTTTAAATCATCTCTCTTTTTTTTGGTATTCAATTGCCTCCTCAAAGGCCTCCTGACTCTTCCTCCACTACCAACTGAAACAATGCCTTCATCTGATAGTTGAGTGAAAAAATACCCATCTTTCTCTTCAAAATATCTTATTTTTCTTTAGTCCTCTATTATAAATTTTCTCATTTATTTCTTGACTCGAATACCTCCATTTGTTCTTACAATATTATTATTTCTTAGAAAGGTCATCCTTGTGTCCTTTCCATTGTTCACCATTGATCTATCTTTTCCCTAAGTCCTTCTCCTGCTGCTTGCTAGCATGTTGAAATCTATCTTCTATAAAAACAAACCTTCACCAGATTCAAATGCCTTTTAAAAAATTCTATGAGAATGTGAAAACTATATTTATGTAGTGATTTAAATTTTAAAAAATATTTACATATATTATCTCATTTGAAAATACCTGCAAGAGGTAAGCTAGTAAAATAGGTATTATAAGAAGCTGAGGATTAGAAATTAAATGTCTTACCCATGATTATAAATTTACTAAATATTAGTGAAGGGATTTGAACCTATGTCTTCCTGATTTAAGTTCAGCATGTATTCCATATACTGCTACTCTTTACAAACTCATCAAGAATGTGAGATACTTCATTTGCTCTTGATTTCTTTTTCCAAAACCACTCTTTAATATCTTGTAACTAGATATAAAATAAACTGAATGGCAGAAAGAGCATTCTCAAATTAACTTTTCTTTTCTTACCCATATCCATCAGTTCTCCCAATCACCCCATCTTGATCACCTTTACCTTTTCCTCAATTTTGGTTTATTTCCCCACATTCTGTTCTCCTGCCTATCCCCTGACACTGATATTGAAAGTACTCATTTCTCATTATTTTCTTCATATCTTTCATTGCCTTTTTCATTAACACCGTCTCTTGTCTACACGGGAACCACAATCAGCTTTGCCTAAAAACCTTATTGTCTTTTTCCTATGATGCTTCTTTATAGCCGATATACTCACATTTTTTTAAATTTACCATTTGTGATTTTAAATTGAAAGATCTTTCATTTTCGTATCTCCATTCTAAACCTTATTTGGAATACCAAACATAGATCTCTATATATTAATTGTGTACATATTTATATTTCTACTCTCTTTTGCATATGGTCATCTCAAACCCCCCCCCAATAACTGAATTTAAATCAGAGAACAATTCCTACAAACGAAATACAGTTTGAGTTGTTTCTGAAGGGCAGACTCAGCTATCATAGTAAACCTGGCCTCTTGTCATCATTGGAATGTCAAATGTTATCAAAACACTCATGAAATCCAGTGATAACCAAGGCAAGCTCAATACATGATTCTCATGCTCCTCCTCCCTCAGGCTCCAATACCTGTCTGAGGACAGACTCCCCAAAACATAAAACAAAGATCAGTTCAAGGAAACAGCAACTCAGAAAGTAGCCTTGCACTTTAGAAACCCAGGAGGCTTGAATAGGTTTGAACTTATTTTGAAAACAATCAGACTCACCATCCTTCCTGATCTTTAATGGGTGCCACATTTATACACAATGTATTTCTCTTGGTTCCTGTGTAGGTATAGCATTTCTCCTTTTATATCTTAATACTACTTTAAGAACAATATGACAAAGATAAAGGAAATATTGACTCCTGTTTTACCTTGCTATTGACATTTTACCTCTGTTCATTTGTTTATATCACATTCTATCCCATTCCTGAAGCCTTGATAACCAAAGTTGACTCCTTCATTCAACAAAATGCTAAACTCCTCACTATGTGTGTAGAATGGTGAAGGAAGGGATTTTGACACAGAATGAAGATGGAATGCTGATGAAGCAAGATTGACAGCAACTGCAGTAAGAAAGTTAGAAGAAACAAAGGCTTCTGGGAGAGGAGTTACTGAGGGGAGTTCAGATTGAACCCTAGACTGAGAGGAACTCTGAAGCCAACCACTGGATTGAATACATAGCCTTTCCAGAAGATTTCCAAGTCATTACTCTTGTCCATATTGACTGTGAAGTGATCTTGTTCATAAGTATCTGGAGACCTGAGGGCTGACGGTACATTCAGCTCCCCAAGAGCTGCCCTGGAGGGCAGTCTGTGTCATCCAAAGAGAGAAACATCTTCCTCTGTACCTGCCACATCTAAAATTATTCAATTCTCTATATTAATAGATTAGAATAGTAAGCATTAGAAAGTCAAGAAGATTGAGACAACTCCCAGGCTTATCCTTTTAGCTGTTGGCCAAAGCTAAAAGGAACCTTCATATCTCTTTGAGACTTTAGATTGAGAACTCCTGTTTTACCTCTTCCCTTATTTCACCCTGTTAGCCTATCCTCAATAAACATCATTAATTACAATCTAGCAGTAAGATTATTGGAAAGGAGGGAAGTAAGCTAAAGAGAGCAAAGGTTTATTTGAGGAGGAAACCTTTCTTCAGACTTAGGTAAAGCCAAATTCCCAAATTGCCTGTTACTGGTTTCCTCTTATAGGGATGTGATCAGAAAGGAATATTGGAGAAGGTTAGATAATGCAAAATTCCTTAACCAACCATCAATCTCTATTCCTTCAGTATTTCTAAATATGATTCCTACCTCTATATTTAACTCTACCATCATCATACTCAGTTAGGCATAGAGGGCAGCCATTAGCTCTCTGGCCCATCAGGGAGGGGGAGTATCCTAGGCTTGATTCATTAGTACAACCCAACTAACCATTGTAGCATCATTCCCAGGGATTCCCCTTCCTTCTTTTAACCTTGTGTTTCCTTATCTTAATACATCTTGGAAGTACAGTAGTTATTTATGGACCCTATCTCAGTTCTTACCAGCATTGATACTTTGCTCCATTTACTTTTTTGTCAGATTACATGTTGATATAATTTTCAACAATCATTTTCTGACATTTTGTGACCCATTTTCTCTCTCTTCCTTCCACCTCAAACCCCTCCCCAGGATGGCAGGTAATATGATATAGATTGTATATGTGTTATCAAATAATACATCTTTCCATGTTCATCATGTTGTGAAAGTGGACACATGTTGCTTAGGCTAGAGAAAAAGTCATGGATGAAATAAAGTGAAGAATGGTATGCTTTAATCTGAATTTAGATTCTATCAGTTACTTCTATGGCAGTGGAGAGCCTTTTTCATCATGAATCTTTTGGAGTTGTCCTAATCCGCTCCATTTCTAACCTGGGTCAATTCATCCTTCCTTAGGCAGTGTGGAGGAAACCCAAGGCTTTTAGGAATTGACTATAGTGCCAGAATTGGTGCAGACACAAATGACTGGACTTATTGAAAGTCATAACTCCCAAGCTCACAGTAACCTTACATACCAAGCTCACACAGCTTACATCTACCTATTCTGAGAAAAAAAGCAAAGATGAGCAAGATTGGAGGATTGAAGAGAATTGGTAGTCATGGGCCAGGAAAGATAATTTGGTAATGATATTTCTGCCTTCCAGTTTATTTGACATCTGATTACAAAATATTAAAGAATGATTTTGAAAAAAAATCATGTAAATGAAGCAATCACCAATGGTTATATTCTGCTGTAGCAGAAGTAAAGATTTCAGGTATATAACCACTTTTTTCTGGCACATTATATCCTTCACATTTACTTTTAACACATTTTACTATATTTTTTGGATGGCACTACAGTGATCATGTTTTGGATCTCTTCTCATGTCATACCTTACATTGGAACTCTCATACCTCTCTATAAAACTTTGAGAGTAGTTCCCACTGGCACTGGAGATTCTTGCTAATTTTGCATTGTCTTCTGGTAATCAACTCCTTTCTAGCCAAGCAATGCACATTTCTCATAATTTTAACCTCCACTCTTCATTATGATCTCTGTTCCTTAGTTCACTTATTCACTCTATAAACATTGGCCTTTGTTATGACTTTTGAATTCCAAAGGTCTTTAGAAGCCAGTCTCTTCTACTCAGTTTCCTGTTGTTTTGTATATCTTATGCATTCCTTGAGACTTTAAAAATGCAAAAGTTGTGCTTTGTGATTTGTTTATTCTGCTCTAATTCTCTCTTATTCATTGTCTTAAGAGGAGAAGTAAGTCCAGATGAAGATGTTTCATTCTTCCTATATTTAAACACACATTGAATGTTTCAATATTGATATAATATATGATTTAATATAAAGCACCAGTATCAGCAATCATATCCTCATTTGTAATCTGATTAAATAATAAATGATTGCACTTAAGATGTCCCCATCATTACAAAATATTCTGAGCAGAAAAAATATGATTATTATCCATTCCTACTTGATATCGCTTCTTTCCTATCATCTCTCTTCTACAAGTTAAAACTTTCAGGGAACCTCTTAACAGCCCATATTTTCTCCCTGGGACTTTTCATTCAGATATTTCAACTTTCCCCATAGAGTTGAGTTAATCAATTTTGTTTATGCTCAAACCTGTCCTATGTTTTTGTGGCTCTCTGGCCTCTCTATCTTACCTTATTCAACCTAATATTATTTCAAGGATTTGTTTCAACTTAGCATGAAATAGATTAGACTCTCAACATGCAATGATAAATGGTCATATTAACCTAGTGTTTGACAAACGTAAAGATCCAAGTTTTAGAAGAACTCTGTTGAAAAAAAACTGCTAGTAAAACTGGAAAAAATGTATAGCAGGAATTAGGCAGGGTTCAACTCTTCACACCAAATACAAAGGTAAAGTCAACATGGATATATGATTTAGAAATAAGTTTAGACAGGCAGCTGGGTGGCTCAGTGAATTGAGAGCCAGGCCTAGAGACTGGAGGTCTTTGATACAAATCTGCCCTCAGACACTTCCTAGCTTTGTGACTCTGAGCAATTCACTTAATCCCCAATGCTTAGCCCTTATCACTTTTCTGTCTTGCAAACAATACACAATATTGATTCTAAAATGGAAGGTAAGGGTTTATTTTTAAAAAAGAGAGAAATTTAGAAATTAACAAATTAGGAAACCACATAATAGTTTACTTGTCATAGGGATGAATAAGGGAAGAATTCATCTCAAAACAAAACTTAGAAAACATTATGAGATATAAAACAGATAATTTTATTACATTAAATTACAATTTTTATGCAGAAATAAAAATAGTTACCAAAATTAAAAAGCAAACAATAAACTGGGAATAAATCTTTATTACAAATCTTTCTGACAGGGGTTTATTTCTCAACTATATAGATAACTGAGTTAAATGTATAAGAATATAAAGCATTTCCCATCTGACAAATGGTCAAAGGATAAGAATAGGCAATTCACACATGAAGAAATTAAAACTATGTTTAGCCATATGAAAAAATACCCCAAATCACAATTTATAAGAGATACGCAAATTAAAACAACTCTGAGGTATATATTAACTCAGACTGATTACATGACAAAAAAGGAATATGATGAATGTTGGAAAGGATGTAGAAAAATGGGGTAACTAAATACACTTCTGGTGGAACTATGAACTAATACATCCATTCTGATGAACAATCTAGAACATACCAAAAGGTCATCAAACCATGCATACCAGTTAGCTAAACAATATTGTTGCCAGGTTTATATCCTAAAGAGGTTAAAGAAGGGGAAAGAGCCTAACTGTACAAAATTATTTATAGTAGCCCTTTTTGTGGTGGCTATATAGAAATAGAAACTGAAGGGATGTCCACCAACTGGGGAATAACTGAATAGGTTGTGGTTTAAATTTTTAATGGTATACTATTGCGCTATAAGAAATGTCAAACAAAATGGTCACCAAAAATATCTGGAAAGACATAAGATGTGATGCAAGGTATAGTGAACAGAACCAAGAGAATGTTGTATATAGCAACAATAATAATATATGATGATCCATTGTGAATTTTTAACTATTATCAACTAGACAAGAATCCAGGAAAATTCCAAGACTCATGACAAAAAAGAAGGATATCTGCCATATTAGGAGGAACAGAGGCAGTCTGAATATAAGATGAAACATTTTATTATTTGCTCTGTGTCTTATTTCACATGAAGAACGTAAAAATATGCATTATATGATAATGTATCTACAACTTATATCATATGATCTGCCGTCTTGGGGACAACAAGAGTCAGAGGGAGAGAGAGAATATGGACTGCAAAATATCCAAATATCCAAAAACAAATATTGAAAAATTGTACTGATAAGCAACATTGAAAAAAATTAACCTGTTATAATTAAAACAAACTGCCTTGGTTTAAACCCTTAGACAAAGTGTACTCACTCCTCAGTCTTTACTAATTTATATATGTTTATTAACAGAATTTTTTGAAATGTCAGATGTTGATGGGCATGGGAATTATAAGAAAAATATGGGGAAGTTTATATGGACATTAATATGAAGTGTCAATATAATTTATCATGACTCCAAATCTCCCCATTTTCCTCTCATGATTTTTGTCCCCTTTCTCCAGGGCATTATGTATCATCTTTGTTCAGAAGGTTGGTCCCTTAAAATGACATTACTCTACAAGATTTTGTCTTGATCATCTTTTTTTTCATAATAATTTAATATCACATGAAGTTGTAATTTTGCATTTTGTTCTTTTGAAGGGACAATGTTTCCTTCTTCAGGGAAACTTTTTCCAGTTCAATAGACATGAGGCAAGGTATGGAGGAGCTACCAAAAATTTCTTCTGACTTCCAATGCAACTTTGAAGTGTAAAGTATTAAGCTAACTAAAGGAGTAATATGGTACTAATTATAATGATAACCACTAGTTTTAAAAATATCTTATGTAACAATTTGAAAAAAGGGGTTTTCCTTGTGAGTTGGTCTGTTTATTACTGAATGACATAAGGCATTTGTGAGTCATTCCTACCTGGCATAAGTTTGACTTCATTTGTCATTTCATTTGTCTTTTTTGCTTCTTTGCTCTTGTCTATACAATAAATCATCTTATGACAAGTATATTGCATTTATTGCTTTGAAGCAACTTATGAAAAACGTAGTACATTTTTCTTATTGCAACATATAGTGTACATTAAATTAAGCATTTATTCTTGACTATCTCCAGCACTGAGTTATATCCTCCATTGCTAATTTGCCTGAATGTATTACTACATCGAGGACATATTAGGAATATATTATCCTCCTTCAAGTCAATACTATCCTTTGCATCAATCAATTCAGAAAACTGTGGAACTGAAGGAGAGCTCCACATTTTACATTATTTTATTCACATACCCTCATTGTTTGGTTGTTGTTCTTCAGTCATTTCAGTCAGGTCCAATTCTTCATGATCTCATTTGAGACATTTTCTAGGCATAGATACTTCAGTGGTTTGCCATTTCATTTCCTTATTCAGATCATCTTATAGATGAGAAAACTGAGACAAAGACAGTTAGAGGATTTGCTCAGAGTCACATAGCTATGGGACTGAGACCAGATTTGAACCCACAAAAATGAATCTTCTTGATTTCAGATCCAACACTCTATTCACTGTGCTACCTACCTATTTTTACTCATTATACAAATGAACAAATTGAGACTTTAAGAGGGAAAGTGACTGTCAAAAGCACAGAGGTAGTTAGTGGAAGGAATAGTATCTTTACTTGAAACTTCTGATACTTGACAATTTTTCCATTGAAGCATGGCCATATTCTATATGACTATAATTACAGGAGTTTCCTAGATTCATTTTCTGCATATTAACTTTTTCTGTTAGAAAAATAATCATATATTCTCAAGTAGTCTTACAAACAAAAAGCCACCATTGTTTAATGCTAATATATCTTTATATAATATTCAGAATTTTATTCGCCTCTCATAGAATGGACTTATTTGAATGAAAAGAAAATAATGGATTCCTTACCATATGAGAGATACTGCCCAGTTTTCATATTACTCAAGGATGAAAAGAGTGATGGATTTTCTGTTCTAAGAGTTCATCAGAGATTTTGTGAGGATGAAATTAGATAATATTTTTCAATAACATTATAATTGATCCCTCAATCAATAGACACTTATTAAGAACTGTTTCTAATATAGAGTATAAGATAGTTTTGTTTGAAAAATCCATTGGGGAGACTGGTCCCCCAAAGGATCAAAGGATTCCAGGGGTGATATGTGAAAGTGATTTTCTTGATCTCTCTCTGTCTCTTTAAGAGGCAAGAGAGAAGAAAGATTTCTAAGTGGAGCAGAACTGGCAGATGCGGTGAGCCAGAACTGAAGATTCCATTACCTATGAGATGAGGGAGTTGGGAGTTAAAGGTCTTTTGCCTTTGGTTCTCTCAAGAGCAGGAGGTCTGTCTGATAGTTGGGTATAGAAACTGAACGAGGAAGTTTGTGAGTGGTGAATGTCTGTTTATTTTGAAAGATAGATATTTAGTGAGTATTTTACAGATAGAGTAGAGTAGATTAGGCCTGGTGTGCCAGGCAGAAGAACCTGTCCTGAGAAGACAGTTAGAAGTAGGGTTTTAGACATTTTAGTTAGTATTAGGAATTTAAGTATAGTCCTAGGATATTAGAATAATAATCTTTCTTTCTTCCTTCTCTATTTTCTATCTATACTTCTAAAATTATAGAGTCCTAGGGTATTAGAATAGTAATATCTTTTTTTCCTTCTCTATTTTCTATCTATGCTTCTCAAATTAAGCTAACTCTTTTATTGAACTGCTCTCCTCACTTTTGTCAAAATCCTACTGTTTAACCCTTATAGAACCTACTATGTGCCAGGCACTGTGCTAAGTCCTATGGATTCAAAAAAGAGGTAAAAATAGTCCCTTATATCAAAGATCCCACAATCAAGCAAACATTTATATATATATATATATATATATATATAT
>NC_058132.1:288264163-288282626 GCF_016433145.1 Gracilinanus agilis
TATATATATATATATATATATATATATATATATATATATATATATATATATATATATAATTCTGTATTTCAGAGTTTTCACTATATCCTGGGATTTTACTGATGAATACTGTACCATAAGCAATGGAAATGCAGTACGCCACTACCACTACCACTTGAGCAAGTTTGCCAACATGAGATTATATATGAAACACTATTGGCTAATGGAATTAAAGGTTACCAAACACAGAGCTGTGTTCTGTATCCTGGGAGCTGATTGGCTCAGTGACTATAGCATCAGTCTATTTGCTCTCCTGCTACTTCATACATGGATTTTCACCTAACTGGGGTCTTTGGAATGTAATTCTTGTGATAGGTGAGGGATCACTGTACTGCTCTTTTCTAATTCTTATATCTGTCTGACCTCTCCTTTTTATTCTCCTTTGTTAAAACATGCAGTTCCCATTAATTTAACTATTGGTATGCCCCAAGGTCCTCTCTTCCCATTTCCTCTCCTCCCCATCCCTTCCCATCCCTTCCCATCCCTTCCCATTTTTTCTCTTCTCTTCTCTTCTCTTCTCTTCTCTTCTCTTCTCTTCTCTTCTCTTCTCTTCTCTCCTCAAATGGGATATTATATTTTAAGCACTCTACAAAACTTAACGTATATTCTAAATGTTTATTATTATTTATTATTGTTTTTGTTTTTATTAATTTTGGTGACCTCATCTGCTCCTGTGGGTACAGGATAATCTCTATGCAGATGACTCCAGCCTATCCATCTCTATTCTCTCTTCTGATCTCCAATCCACTGTCACCAATTGTGATTTGGACATTTTCAACCAGATGCCAAAGAGGCAAAAATTTACACATTCAAAATAGATCTCATCATTTCTCCATTTTCCCAAACTTATTCTTCTTCCACATTACTACTAAAGACATTACCATTTTTAGTCACTAAAGTTCAAATTTTTAATGGCATTCTTTACTTCTCATTCTCATTCATTTGACATATACAAGTTATTGTCAAATTTTTACATTTCTAAATTCACAACTTTTGCATATATTTCTTCCTCTCCACTTATAATGTCAAAACTCTTTACAGTGATAATAGTACCATTGTTTTCCTTTTTCATATCTCTTTAATGTCTGATTTACAATGGAAGACACTGATGTCTCCTATTGGCTTTTGCATTCACTTTGTTGTGATATATTGTTTTTTTGGAAGCATATGAAAAAAGCCAGCCTCACATAGATATGCAGTAAGAAAAGGAAGGAGCATTTTAATTGATAAGCAATGTCTTACTACTTTAGGAAAATTGGATGACCTCTTCTACCTCTCTGTCTATGATCCAGTGACTCAATAGAAAGAATGAGATGTATGTTCTGGTAATACTCTCATATATTTTTACGTATTTATAAAGGTTTGTTCTTTAAATATGTGGCTATAGCCTACGCACATTGTTAGCTTCTGACTTCTCATCTTGTGTCACTTTATTTAAGTTTATTATTTATAATAGTGATATTTTTTCCAGATTGCACATCAATAAAATTTCAGAATTTGTTTTCTGACCTTTTGTAATTAATGTTCTCTCTCTCTATCCCACCCTTTCCTCCTCCCAAGTAGGCAGATAATATGAGACAGAGTTTAGATATATTATAATATAATACATAAATCTATGTTTGTCATGTTGTGAAACAAGACACATATTGCTTACACTAGGGAATAATTCATGGTGGAAATAAAGTAAAGATCACTATGTTTCAATATGCATACAGACTCCGTCTGTACCTTCTTGGCAGTGGATATTTTTGTCATGAATCCCTTGGACTGTTGCCTTGTTGATAATGGTTGTCACTCAGTTGATCATACATTATTGTTGTTACTATATACAATTTTTTCTTGTACTGCTCACATCACTTTGGATCACTTGAAATAAGTCTTTCCAGGTTTGTGTGTATGTGTGTGTGTGTGTGTGTGTGTGTGTGTGTGTGTGTGTGTGTGTTCATCTTGTTAGTCATTTCTTTTGGCATTATAATATTCCATTATAAGCTTAAACTACCAATTTTTCTGCTATTCCCCAATTAAGGAAAATCCCTTCAATTGTTAGTTCTCTGCCACCACAAAAAGAGCTGCTATAAATATTTGTATACAGTTAGGTTCTATTTCCCTTTTGTTAGTATTATTGAAATAGAGTTCTAATAGTAGTATTGCAGGGTCAAAGTGTATACATAGTTTGATGTCCCTTTGGGATGGATCTAGATAGGCTCTAGATAATTTAGATATCTAGATATAGATAATCTAGAATGATTATATCAGTTCATAGCTCTGCCAAGAGTGTATTAGTGTCCCCCTTTTTCTTCATCCACTTCAATATTTCTCATATTTCTTTTCTGTTATGTTAGCCAGTCTAATGTGGGTGAGGTGTTACCTCAGTATTGTTTTAATTTTTATTTTCCTAATCAATATTATTTGGAGCATTTTTAATAAGATTAAATATAATTTTAATTTTTTCACTTGATAATTGCCTTTTTTATACCTCTTGACCATTTCTCAGTTGAGAAATATTTTATATTAGTATAAATTAAACTCAGTTCTCTATATATCTGAGAAATTAAACCTTTATCAGAGAAACTTGTTATAAATATTTTCCCTATTTGTTGTTTGCCTTTTAATATTGGTTTAATTGTTTTTGTTTGTGCAGAAACTTTTTAATTTAATGTAGTCAAAATTATTTACTTTATATCTCAAAATGTTCTCTAAAACTATTTTTGACCTAACTTCTTCCCTTATCCATAGGTATGACAGGTAAACAATTTTGTGTTTCTCAGATTTGTTTCTGGTATCAATCTTTCCTTCTAAATCATGTATCCATTTTGACATTACCTTGGTATATGGCAAGAGATTTTGGTCTCTGTCTAATTTCTGCCATACCGTTTTTTTTTTTTACTTTTCCCAGCAGTTTCTGTCAAATGGGGAGTTCTTCCAAAAGCTTGTTCTTCACAAAGAATTATAAAACTGTGCTTTTGACAACAATACCACTATTAGGTCTGGATCATAAAGAGATTAAAATAAAAAAGGAAAAGTACCTGTATAGATGTATTTATAGCAATTCTTTAGGAGGTGGCAAAATTGGAGATTATGGGATGTTCATCAATTGGATAATGGCTGAAGAAGTGTTGGTATGTGATTGTGTTGGAATATATGTTGGCATAAGAACTGATTAGCAAGATTATTTTAGAAAAAAAGAGTAAAGACAAACGATTTGATGCAAAGAGGAGTAGAACAAGAAGAACATAGTACATAGTAACAGCAATATTTTGTGATGATTTATTGTGAATGACAACTACTCTAAACATAACAATGATCCAAGACATTTCTGAAGCATCTGTGATAAAAGTCTATTCATCCCCAGGGAAAAAATTGGAATCTCAATTTTAGATCAAACCATATTTTACTTTATCTTTCTCTCCTTCCTTCCCTCCCTCCTGCCTCCTTCCTTCTCTCCCTTCCCTCCCTCCTTCCTTCTCTCCCTTGCCATCCTTCCTACTTCCCTCTCTCCTCTATCTTTCTTTCTCTCTCTTTCTTCCTTCCTCCCTCTCTTTCTTCCTTCCTTCCTTCCTTTCTTCCTTTCTCTGTCTCTCTCTTTTTCTTTCTTTCTTTCTTTCATTTTCAACATGGCTAATATGGTAACATATTGTTCATGAATACAGATGTATAATCCATATCAAATTGCTTGCTTTCTAAAATGTGAGAGAGAATAGATGAGGAGAGAGAAATTGGAACTGAAAAGAAAAAAATGTTGAAATTGTTTTACATGTAATTAGAAAAATATTAAAAAAATTAAATACCCATAAAAAGAAATGGCTCTCTATTTTGTACTCCAGCCTCAAATGTCCCTTTACTCCACTCCAACCTCCATAAGACTTTCAAAGAAATTTTACTAAAGTCATGACACCTCTTTCTCAATAAACTCCAGTATCTGCCTGTTTTCAATAGGATCATGAATATTCATCTCTTTGACATTTATGATCTTTTAAAAATTTTCCTCTTCTGACTTTTCCCTTCTTTCCCTCCTCCATATTTTCCTTTCTCAAACTTATGATCTAGTCCAGTGATTCCCAAAGTGGGCACCACCACCCCCTGGTGGGTGCTGCAGCGATCCTGGGAGATGGGGATGGCCACAGGTGCATTTAACTTTCCTAGTAATTGCTATTAAAATTTAAAAACATTAGTTTCCAGAGGGCTAAGTAATATTTTTTTCTAGAAAGGGGGCGGTAGGGCAAAATTTTGGGAACCACTGATCTAGTCATACTGATCTATTTGCTAGTTGATCCATATTCATTTTCTGTCTTTCTGTCTTTGCACTGGATGTCCTTGAGGCCCAAAATACCCCCTTTCCTCAGCTCTAGCTGTCAAAATCTTAGTTTTCCTTCAAGACTTTCTCAAGTGCCTCCCTCTACATAAAACCTTTACTTCCCACATTCCCAAAGTACTGAATATTCATTGTATGTTTCTCATTTTCACATATGTATGTTATCTCCTTCTTTAGAATATTACCTCTTCAGGGGCAAAAACTGTATCCCTTTCATTTTGTATCTTCACAATTTAGTACAGTGCCTAGACCTTAGTAGTCACATAATAAATGCTTATTGATTTTTTGATGGATCTTTCACATTGCAGGAAAGGAACATCGTCAGAACAAATTCATAATATCATTGCTAAAGGCTAAATTTTGGCTTCCTGTGCCACTGTTTCTCCATCAAATTCAAACTTGTGTATCTTTTAAAATTTCCTGTGGGGCAGAGGTTCTTCATTGTGATCCGAATCTGTGCCATGTGGCAGCACATTGTGGGCAAAGACATCTGTGAAATAGGGGCTGAAGAATCCCCCAAACTCCCTTCCTAGTAAACATGGAACTCACTTGGCTCTAAGTATTAATGGGAAAAGAGTGCATATACACATTGGTTATAGATATCATTAACTTTCAAATGTCATGGGTCAGAATTCAAGGAAGACTAGGGTCTTTGGAGATCAATGAGGAATGAAATATTGGATGCATGTCCCACATTTAGAAATTGGTATTATACTTAGATCATATTTCTAAGCAGTTTTTCTCAGAAGACATAACATTGACTTTTATTCTTACTAATTGTGACCTAGTTGGGCCCCCTTTTTTTCTGGGAAACATAAAAATCTTTCCTCAAAGCCTTTACTAGATGTAATATTATAGAGTTCAGTCCTGAAAGAGGATTTTCCTAATATCATGTTTCAACTTAATAAGCTAAAGGTCTGGGTTAATAGCAGTTATTCATTAATATAAATTTTACATCTTCTATTGAAAATAACATTAACTATTAGTATTCAGAAAGCCCGTTTAAGATATTTCTCCAGTAACCCATGGCAAAAATGACTTGAAGAAAAAAGAATCTGATCAAAGAATGATCAGTAAATAATTTACTGAAATTTTCCTCACCTTTATACTCACATACTCTCTCATCCTATTTGTGATGAGAATCTTCTTGTTTCAAGAGCCTACTAAGTGTCCTAAGATATGCTGGCAAGAGGTTTCAACTTGTGTCAAAGTCACAGAAACTGAAGATTCATTTGTGTAACCTTATTTTTATTCAGCCATGGGTCCTTTCTTGGGGCTTCCTGGTACTGAATTCTCAGGTATTTCAGAACAACGCTACTTACTTGCTCTTCATGGGCAATCCTTGGTTTTAAAATTTGCACAATGCTACTAAAACAATGAAGCCAAGACAAAATGTAATCATGCCAACACTGTTTTTTAGAATGAGATATAGGGTGGTGTAGTAGAAGTGGCATTGACTAGGAGTCCTGAATTGGACTTATGACCTTGATTAGGCAATTTCGTGTATTTGTCACTCAGTTTCTTCATCTCTACAATGACCATTGACATAGTTTACTGCATAGTCTTTTTGAGTTCTAAAATTCTATGCATTCTGTGCTTTTGTCCTTTCTATGCATAATGAATCACAAAATTCTGAGAATCATATTTTGTTGGTCAATATTTCACTTGAAATAGTTATGTAAATCAAAAGTCATTGGAAACATTATGACTATGTCCTATGAACTTTGGAAGGATTTTTTTAAGTCTTTAGAAGATGGCAGCTTCTTTAGACAACTCTCAATTATCTTCAGAAAGTATCTCAAGTCATCCATTTCATATATCCCTTTTTTCTTTTAAATACTTAACTTCTTTTTTAAAATCAATACTGTGTTCTAAGGCAGAGGAGTGGTAAGGAGGGAAGGCAATTGGAGTTAAATGACTTGCCCATGGTAACATGTAGGATGTATCTGAGGTCAAATCTGAACCCAGGACTTCTCATCTCTAGTCCTGGCCTTCTATACACTGAGCCACCTAGCTGCTCACATATATCATTTTTCATGAAGAGAGAGATTCAGTACCTATAGGAAGTAAATAGTAGGGAAGAAGAGATGATTAGAGGAGGCTTTCTGAAAGAGTGAAATGAGGAAGGGAAAGCAGTAAGAATAATAGAAACCTGAATTTATGGGGAATCATTTTCCAGACACTTCAAAGACATCAGGAGTTCCCATTGACAAGATGCGACAAATAGCACAGAGTACAGGTTTAATCAAAAATTGGCCTAGGTGTGGTTATCAAAAATTATGAGAGTTTTATCAAACTTGAAAGCAGAAGATTTTCCCCAAAGCATTTTATTTACATTACAACTATTAATGGAAGTAGTACACTATAGTTGAAGCCTAGAATAATTGACTCCTAGTTCTTCCACTAATGAGCTAACATCTCTGGCTTCCTCATACACCAAAAGAGTGAGTTGTATTAGAGGATGTCTAAGGCCCCATCCAGTTTTAAAATTCTCTAATTTGTGATGAGGAAGATGTCAGTTTGTTCCAGAAAGTAATCGATTTGATGTTAGATGATATAGGCTTGAATTCCAACTTCAACTTGCTTCCTGTATAAGCTTGAACAGGTTAGTTTACAGATATCATTTTCTATTCTGTTAAGTAAGGAGGTTGGAATAAATAATTTCTAAATTCCCTTCCAGCTATGAAACCTTAAAAAAACTTTTAAGGTCTCCTATCTTTGACCTTCTTATGTTTCCACAGCAATTATTTATTGTAGGGGAACACATGAGCATATCTGAATATGCAGAACTGTGTGACATGGGGCAAAGTGAACATTTCCAGGTTAAGAGTAAATGAGAACAGGAAAATGCATGCTTGGCAGATGGGGAAATTAAGGGCTGTGGTATGTGTGTGTACATTTTGTAGGTCCCCAGGGCTACACTAAAATAACACTAAACCCAAAAGAAGGTTGAAATATTCTGTCCTTTTACACTTGTCATTTAATTCATTTTACTTCTTCCTCCACTGGTCTAGTGCTCTCTGATGAACTATTTTGCTGGCAAATGAAACAAAAATTCATTCTATTAACCTGCCATGTACATATGCATATACATATACATGTACATATACATATATTTATATACATACATATACATGTACACGTAATGAAACTTTTTACTCTGGCACATACACTTGGCACAACTGCACATTGAAATAGCCTTCTACTGGTAGGCTGCTTGAAACTGTTGCTTTTCTATGGGAAATTAAGCTTGGTGCTGCTTAATGCTCCTTGTTAGTTTTTTAAATCAAAATGAAAGTGAGAAGCCAGCTGTACTGGGAGCAAATGACTGTTAGACCCCATGGCTATGCTCAAAGCAAAGAGGAGGAACAAAAGTGGGCATTTCTTCAAACCTTATCTTCAGCAGTGGCTTTGTGGGACCTTTCCCACTGTGGTCCTATTAAATTGCCTCCCCAAATGTTTGGAGGTCACACTGAACTGGGAGAGCCTTCTCCTGGGATCGTTAGGCAGTTGTCAATTTCATTTTCTAATGAAATATTGAAAGTTACCTTTTAGAGGCATAGCAGCAAGTATCGAATTAACAAGACTTGTGCTATGTAGAGAGTCAAGGGAAGGAGAGGAAGGAGAAGTTGAAAAGAAGCAAGAAAGCCTATAAAGGAATAGAGAGAGGGAAAGAAGGGCACTGAAAGACTCTGGTACACATTAAGAAAACAATAAAAAAGAACGACTTGGTGGCCATCCAAAAATGCTGAAGAAGTTTAATTTTTATACCTAATTGAGTTTGTGGAAGCAGCATGGCATAGTAGATAAAGAGCTGGCTTAGAGCTGGAACTGGGCTTAAATTCCAGCTCCCTGACATACAGCTAGAGTGATTGGGGAAAAGTTGTATCCTAGGTGACTGTAAAACTGCAAATTGCAGGACAGTTGTTAATCCACATTACTAGAAGACATTTCTTCACTACTAGTTCTTTATAACAATGAAATTACAAATCTAGTCCAAATAAAAGATCAAAGTTCTACAAAGTACTTTCTTTTTTAATAATCATGCAAGGTGGGTGGCATAAGCATTTATTGTTCCTTTGTTTCAATCATAGCTGATTTTTTATGACCCCATTTGGGGCTTTCTTGGTGAAGATACTGTAATGGTTTGCTTTTTCCTTCTCCAGGTTATTTGACAGATGAGGAAACTGAGAAAAACAGGGTTAAATGACTTTCCAGGGTCATATACCTAGTAAGTGTCTGAGACCAAATATGGATTCCACATCCAGTACTCTATCTAGCCACCTACTTGCCTCTGTATAAGCATCATTATTATAAGTTAGAGAAACTACATGGCACAATTGATAGAATGTTGGGCCTTGAGTCAAGAAGACTTAAGTTCATCCATCATTAGATGCTTATACATTGTGTGACCCCGATCAGGTCACTTAAGGTCTCTTTGCCTTAGTTTCCTCTACAGTAAAATAGGGTTAATAGAAACACAGTGCCTGGAACATAGAAGGATCCATATAAATGATTGTTCCCTTTCTCCTGATTTTGCAGGTTGGGAAACTGAAGCTTGGAGAGGTTAAATGACTTCCCCATAGTCATATAGTTAGTAAGTACCCAAACCAGGAAATAAATCTTGGAATTAAAATTTGAAAAAGTAAAGGGCAAGAGAAAGTAAAAGGGACTTGAGTTGGTAGAAGATGTAATGGAAATTTGTGTCACAGTAAAAAAACCTTAACTTTCATAGTCAGGACAAAGAACCAATAAAGAGGGAGAAATTGAGGAAGAAAAAAAGCAAAGTAGAAAGGATTCTTAGAACATGTTCCTCAAGAAGAAAGGAGGGAAAACCTTCAAGGTCACAAGTGGAACAAATTTTCTATTATAAGGAAAGACTTTTGTACATACTGATGCTGTAAAGAGGAATTGATTGTAGAAAAGCTTAAAGGAATGCAGTGGAGGGGATGAGGAAACAAATCACTCAATTTTAGTGTTATTAGTCAAGTTCTTAGTCAAGTCAAATCTATTTGCTGAAAGGATTGAAGAGTAGATTTGAAAGTTAAGAGATCTTGTTTCTTGTCCTGCTTTTGTTACTAAGTAGTATGGATTTGGAGAAGTATCTTTTCAAATTTCTTTTTCTCATACAAAATTAAAAAATTGAATTGAATCATCATTTAGATCCAGTCCAAGTGTAACATTGTGTTATTGTTTTACGAACATGTAAGGCATTTTTATTGGAAAAACAAAACAAAACAAAATGGTCCTATGTGGAAATGAGCTTAAGAATAGTAAAATTGAGCAAACTGTCGAGATTCCAAAGAATGAGTATCCTAGACCCAGATTTCAGTTAATTTTCTAAATCACAATTTCTGTATTTTCTACTTGGTTCTGGTACTCTTCTATTTTGGACCAAATCTTCTCTTTTGTCCTTATCTCAATCTTAAGGATGAAAGCTTTGCCCTCATCCTCCTCAGCTTTGGAGACTGAAAGGGGTGGAATTCATTAATGGTCTTCTCATCCTCTGAAGTGTTCTCCACAACCTAGATGGGAGAGGTTGGACTGGTCCTTATGGTCACCACCTCCACAGGGCCTATCACCATGGTCATGTTACCCAACACTGTGCCCCCATCCTATATGGCAACTGACCTCAGCAATGTCAGGCTGAATGAGGATGGTCACTGCATCTGGGGAGTTTGGAAGAGAGCAGAAGATTTGAGAGCCAGAAGGCAGTGTGTGAAAAATCAAAAGGCTGCTACCCTACTAAGGCAGGGGGATGTAGTCCATGAAGAACAACTTTCACATTGGTGTTTTGGCAAGGGATGAGATGATATATTCTAAAGTGATATGGTACACATACCAAATCATCACACTTTCACTTAATTCATTAATCCACAGGGACTGAGGGTGGAACAGGTCTAGCTTTAATTACTGATCATTCTCTATGAATTTTTTATATTGATCTTTAAAATTTTAAGTTATACTTAAAGGAGATTTTGCCAGAAAAGACAATTGCTAGAAAGAGATTTTTGGGGAAGCAAGAATCCTTCCATAGAAGCAGCCATATGGGATGGTAGGTAGAATAACTGACTGGGGTTCAAGAGCACTAGAGTTCAAATTCAGATTTGGATATTTGCTAGCTGTGTGACATTGATCAAGCAATTCAAACTCTATTTGCTTCTGTTTCCTTAACTGTAAAATTCAGATAATATCAGCACTTTCCTAACAAGGTTATTGTGAGAATCAAAGTAGATAATATCTGTAAAGAATTTAACATAGTAGTTAGTATAGTATAGGTGATATATAATTGATAAATCCTTTCCTATATAACTATTATTAGCTATCTCAAATGCAAATTTCTCCTCCCCCAATACAGTACTGTCTCCTGATTTCTCATATTGGTTTGTAAATGGCACAAGTCAAATATATTACTAACTATATCGATGCATTTAGAAAAAAATGGCTGACCTAAAGAATTTTAAGTTAATGAAAGTAGTGATTTTATTAAAAAAATGGTTTTAGTCTTGTTCCCATATGCCAGTATTATAAAGAATTGCCACAAGAGTAAAAAGACAGAGAGTAGGTAGGAAGGAGCACATTACTTTAATATTGCTGCTCCTTATTAAGTTACAATCCTGACAGTTCTATTCCTTTTCTACCTAACATTTTCATGTCATTTTCTGCTATGTTATGAGACATTTTATTTCATTTCAAAATCTTTTTTGCCTTGAATTTGTGAAAATTCAGCATATTTGAAAATGTCTATAGGGACATCCTAATGCTTCGATAATACTTATTTCTTCAAGTAATAATATTTGTACTGCTAATGCCCAGAATGAGCTGAGGTTGGTGATGAATGTTAAGGACAGCTATCCATATTGTTTATCTTTTTCACTGTTAGCCAATCTGGGATGCTCCCTCTTACAACCTCATATTCTTAAAATCATTGGCTTCCTGTAAGATTCAGTGCTCCTCCTCCTCCTGGATGCCGTTCCTGGTCTCCTTTGGCTGCTATTATATTGGTCTGTAAGGCTACTTTCCATCCACTCAGTATTAACACTGTATTACTGGAAATACATTTTTTCTCCTCAATTAAAACAAGAATGATTTTAACTTTGTCCCTTTCCCAATTCCTTAGAAGAGTGCCCGGCACATAGGAAGTATTTAATGTATGCATAATGTTATGCACCTTTGATATCCTTGTAATGTTCAGAAAAGCTGAAAAAACACATTAGGTGAATATGTAATTGGATTAATGAGAGAATATTGACTCATGGTGAACAGGATGGCATGATCTACCATGTTGGGGGGGAGGGAACACCACAATGATAAAACCATGGATCCATTGGAATTTGAGAATACATGACTTTTGAGTAGAAGGTTTTTTGGTCAAGGAAGAATAGACTAAATATAGTGAATAAATAAATGGTCAAAGAGTCCCAAACTGCCCTCAATCACATTATCACCAGGTCCATGATACTTTTAAAGCAATTGACAGATATGGTTACTGAGTCATTGCCAGTGACCTCCAGAAGACCAGGGAAATAGGATCAGTGCCACAGGACTGGAGGTGGTCAAAAGTCATTTCATTTTTTGAGAAAGAAAAAAGAGTGGAGTCTTCAAAGTGTAAGTTGCTAAGCTAGCCTTTGATTCCATGAAAAGTCTAACATTTAGAAAGAGTAGTCATTTATAAAAGCAAAACAAAATAAAAAGCAAAAATAACATGAAACTGATAAAGAACAGGCAATGCTATACTAATGTCATATTCTTTTTGGGGAGAGTGAAGATACTGGTGATACTGGAAATACCTTTTCTTGCTAATATGAAGGCCATACAAATTACCCATTAGCTTCCCCTTAGTCATAGTGAAGAAATAACTGATGATATATATATCTGGTGTTGCTGGAACTATATCCAACTGACACCACCTTCCTAGAAATAAATAGGAATTTCTACAAATGTATATTTGTAGAAATGTATTTACAAATACATTTTTTTTATTTTTTGCTTTTTTCAATTCTTAAGCTATTGACATTTATTTATTTGATTTTTTAAAATTTTTATTTTCAATATTTTACCATAGTTACATATTTCATGTTCTTTCCATCTCCCCCAAACACCCCTAACCCCCCTTAGCCAACGCTCAATTCCACTGGGTTTTACATGTATCATTGATCAAGACCTAATTCCATATTTTTGATAGTTGGACTCGAGTTATCATTTAGTGTCTACATCCCCTATAATATCCCCATCAGCCTATGTGTTCAAGCAGTTGTTTTTCTTCTGTGTTTCTCCTCCCACAGTTCTTCCTCTGGATGTGGCTAGTTTTCTTTCTCATAAGTCCTTCAGCCTTGCTCTGATTCCTTGCATTGCTGCTAGTAGAGAAGTCTATTATGTTCGGTTGTACCAGAATCTATCAGTCTCTGTGTACAATGTTCTCATGGATCAGTTCCTTTTACTCTGCATCAATTCCAGGAGATCTTTCCAGATCATATGGAATTCCTACAGTTCTTTATTACTTTAAGCGCAATAGTATTCCATCACCAACAGACACAACAATTTGTTCAGCTATTCCCCAATTGAAGGACATTCTCTCATTTTCCAATTTTTTGCCACCACAAAGAGCACAGCTATAAATATTTTTGTACAAGTCTTTTTTCTTATTATCTCTTTGGGGTATAATCCAAGCAGTGCTATGGCTGGATCAAAAGACAGATAGTCTTTTAAATCCATTTGAGCAGAGTTCCAAATTGCCATCCAGAATGGTTGGATCAGTTCACATTTCCACCAGCAATGCATTAATGTCCCAATTTTGCCACATCCCCTCCAACATTCATTATTCTTCCCTGCTATCATTTTAGCCAATCTGCTAGATGTGAGGTGATTCTTCAGAGTTGTTTTGATTAGCATTTTTCTAATTATTAGAGATTTAGAACACTTTCTCATGTGCTTATTGACAGTTTTGATTTCTTTATCTGAAAATTGCCTATTCATGTCCCTTCCCCATTTATTGTTCCTTTGGAATTAGTTGTTCTTTAAAGGTTTGATAGAATTCACTTGTGAATCCATCAGGCCCTGGGGAATTTTTCTTAGGGAGTTCTTTGATGGCTTGTTCAATTTCTTTTTCTGATATTGGATTATTTAAGTATTCTATTTTTCTGCTATTAATGTAGGCAATTGATATTTTTGTAAATATTCATCCATCTCACTTAAATTGATATATGTATTACCATATAATTGGGCAAAGTAGTTTTTAATGATTGCTAGGATTTCCTCTTCATTAGAGGGTGAGATCTCCCTTTTCATCTTTGATACTGATGATTTGGTTTTCTTCTATCCTTTTTTAAATTAGGTTGACAAGTACTTAGTCAATTTTGTTTGTTTTTTCAAAATATCAGCTTCTAGTCTTATTTATTAATTCAATAGTTCATTTACTTTCAGTTTTATTGATTGCTCCTTTAATTTTTATAATTTCTTATTTGATTTTTAACTGGGGATTTTTAATTTGTTCCCTTTCTAGTTTTTTTTTTTAAATTGCATGCCCAATTCATTGATCTTTGCCCTCTCTATTTTGTTAAGACATGCATTCAAGGATATAAATTTCCCCCTGAGTACTGTTGTGTGGAGATGGAAAGCATTGAATCCCTGCAAAGATACAGGGACAGCCTCACCCAGAATTCCAGGGGACCCCCTGGAGAACTTTGGGTGAGGGGGCAGTTGAAAGGAATTGGCAGTTACTTTGTGGAGGTTGAAGTGAGCAGACACCCTGCTTACTACTCCACACTTGGGGGTTCACTTGAGAGGCCATAGTGGCATAGCCAGTGTGCTTACTACATAAGGATTAGCCTGTTTAGTAGGGTTAGTTTATATCAACTTCATTACAACAAATATTTAGTAGATATTCATCAATAGCAAGAGAGCCCGTTTTAGTTAAGTGCCTTCATCCCCTTCTGTGAAGGGGGGGAAGGGCAACTTCAACCTAACAGTTCAGGGTCACCTTTCACTATCCTAAAACCCTCAATAATCTCTCTAGTTTTCCTTGTTATTACTTAATATAAGCTATACTTTCAATATCTGTAGCTGGGAATTTATTTGGGGAAATACTCACAACTCAGTCTGGACATCTAGTTTGAATCCTGTCTTCAGCCAGTTTTAAGAAGATCATATCTGTCCTCAACAGTTATGTGGATAGTTTCTATTTACTCATTTATCAGACCTGTAAGGAATATAAATTAAAGAAAGAGAACATCATTTGGGGTTTCAGCCATAACAGAAACTTACCAGAAGAATCTCATTCCTGTATTCATTACCAACTGAAGCAGCAGTAGTTTGAGGGGGAGGGGTTTGAGATCCAGGAGTGTTTAGCCCCCTCCTTTCCTCACTGAAGCCTGTCAATCTGAGACTCTTGACTTGAAGCTTTATTTGGCCCTGACACATTTATCTGCTTCTCCAAATTATCTGTTATCATCATCATAACAGTACTGCCTTAGTTGCATTCCACAGAGTTTGGTAGGATGTCTCATCGTTGTCATTGTCTTCAATGAAATTATTGTTTCTATAATTTCTTCTTTAACTATCTGATTTTGGAGATTCATATTATTTAATTTCCAGTTAGTTTTTGATTTGCCTGTCCCTGTACCCTTACTAATTATTATTTTTATTGCGTTATGATCTGAGAAGGTTACATTTATTATTTCTGCTCTTTTACATTTGTTTGCCATGTTTCTATGCCCTAGTACATTGTCAATCTTTGTGAATGAACTGTGTGCAGCTGAAAAGAAGGTGTATTCCATTTTGTCCCTATTTATTTTTCTCCACATATCTATTAAATCTAATTTTTCTAGGATTTCATTCACCTCTTTTATCTCTTTCTTATTTATTTTTTGATTTGAGTTCTCTAGATCTGATAGGGAAATATTTAGATCTCCCACTAGTAGAGTTTTACTATATATTTCCTCTTTGAGTTCTGCCAGTTTCTTCTTTAGGAATTTGAATGCCGTACCATTTGGTGCATACATGTTAAGCACTGTTATTTCCTCATTGTCTATACTGCCTTTTATAAGGTTGTAATTCTTTCCCCGTCTGTCTGTTTTAATCAGATATGTTTTTACTTTAGCTTTGTCAGAAATCATGATTGCCACTCCTGCCTTCTTTTTCTTAGTTGAAGCCCAAAAGATTTTGCTCCTGCCTTTGACCTTAAACCTGTGTATGTCCATCTTCTTCATATGTGTTTCTTGTAGACAACATAAGGTAGGATTTGGCTTCTAATCCACTCTGCTATTTGCTTCTGTTTTATGGGTGAGGTCATCCCATTCACATTCAGTTATTTATCAGTTGTATATTCCCCAAAATTTTGGTATCCTCTCCTAGTTTACCCGTTCTTCTTATGCTATTTCCTTTTAAACCAGTGTTTTGTTTTAAACCAGTCCCCCTTGTCCCCTCCCTTGATTTACTTCCCTTTCCACCCCCTCCCTTATTATCCCCCTTTTTTATTTTTTAAAGCCTAATGAATTCTCTTTCCCCCCTCTCCTCTCTTCCCTTTTTTGACCCCCCCACTCCCCTCTTCCCCTTGGTTTATCCCTTCTGACTTTCTCAGTAGGGTTAGATAGCATTCTATATCCCAATAGATATATCTACTCTTCCCTTTCAGGGTTAATTCCACTGAGAGTAAGGTTTAAATATTACCACTTAATTCTCTTTTCCTCTCCTTATAATAGTATTCATCTCCTCCCCTTCCCATGCCCTCTTTGTGTGGTATAGAATATCTTATTTTTCTTATTCATTCAAGTTTCTCTTGTTGCCATCTACTATTAACCCCTCCTTTTTTTCCCCCTGTATCATCTTAGACAATTTAGTACTCCAACCTCTCCCTATGAGTAAATTCTCCAATTACTGTACTAGTGAATGCAGTGTTTTAAAATTACACATAACATTTCTCCATATAGGAATACAAATAATTTGATCTTATTGAAGCCCTTAAAGAGGCAAATTTAATAATCAGAGTTTTCTTTCTTTCTGTCTGTTTCTTATTTACTTTTTCATATTTCTCTTAGTTTTTGTGGCTGGATATCTAACTTTCCATTTAGTCATGTTCTTTTCTGTGCAAATACTTGGAAATCTATATTGTTGAATGCCCATATTTTTCCCTGGAAGTATATAGTCAGTTTTGATGGGTAGGTGAACCTTGGTTATAGACCCAATTCTCTTTTTTTTTTTAACATTTATTAATAATCATTTTTAACATGATTACTTGTTTCATGCTCCTATTTTCCCCTTCACCCCCCGCACTCCCCCCACCCATGGCCGACGCACTTTTCCACTGGTTTTGTCATGTATCCTTGATCAAGACCAATTTCCCAATTGTTGGTGGTTGCATTGGTGTGGTAGTTTCGAGTCCACACCCTCAATCATGTCCGCCCCGACCCATGCGTTCAAGCAGTTGCTTTTCTTATATGTTTCCTCTCCTGCAGTCCTTCCTCTGAATGTGGGTAGCATTCTTTACCATAAATCCCTCAGAATTGTCCTGGGTCATTGCATTGCTGCTGGTACAGAAGCCCATTACATTCAATTTTACCACAGTATATCAGTCTCTGTGTACAATGTTCTTTTGGCTCTGCTCCTTTCGCTCTGCATCAGATCCCGGAGGTCTCTCCAGTTCGCCTGGAACTCCTCCAGTTTATTATTCCTTTTAGCACAATAGTATTCCATCACCCGCATATACCACAGTTTGTTCAGCCATTCCCCAATTGAAGGACATACCCTCCTTTTCCAGTTTTTTGCCACCACAAAAAGCGCAGCTATAAATATTTTTGTACATGTCTGTTTATCTATGATCTCTTTGGGATACAAACCCAACAATGGTATGGCTGGTTCAAAGGGCAGGCATTCTTTTATAGCCCTTTGAGCATGATTCCAAATTGCCAGCCAGAATGGCTGGATCAGTTCACAACTCCACCAGCAATGCATTAATATCCCAATTTTGCCACATCCCCTGCAACATTCATTCCTCTCCCCTTCTTTCATTTTAGCCAATCTGCTAGGTGTGAGGTGATACCTCAGAGTTGTTTTGATTTGCATTTCTCTAATTATTAGAGATTTGGAACACTTTCTCATGTGCTTATTGATACTTTTGATTTCTTTACCTGAAAATTGCCTATTCATGTCTCTTGCCCATTTGTCAATTGGGGAATGGCTTGATTTTTTATACAATTGCTTTAACTCCTTGTATATTTGAGTGATTAGACCCCTGTCGGAGTTTTTCGTTATAAAGATTTTTTCCCAATTTGTTGTTTCCCTCCTGATTTTGACTACATTGTTTTTGTTTGTACAAAAGCTTTTTAGTTTAATATAATCAAAACCATTTAATTTACATTTTGTAATTTTCTCTAACTCTTGCTTGGTTTTAAAGTCTTTCCTTTCCCAGAGATCTGACAAGTATACTATTCTGTGTTCACTTAACTTATTTATAGTTTCCCTCTTTATATTCGTCATTCACCCATTCTGAATTTATCTTGGTGTAGGGTGTGAGATGTTGATCTAGACCTAATCTCTCCCATATTGTTTTCCAAATTTCCCAGCAGTTTTTGTCAAATAGTGGATTCATGTCCCAAAAGTTGGGCTCTTTGGGTTTATCATACACTGTCTTGCTGATGTCATTTACCCCAAGTCTATTCCACTGATCCTCCTCTCTGTCTCTTAGCCAGTACCATACTGTTTTGATGACTGCTGCTTTATAGTATAGTTTAATATCTGGTACTGCTAGGCCCCCTTCCTTCACATTTTTTTTCATTATTTCCCTTGATATTCTTGATCTTTTGTTATTCCAAATGAAATTTGTTATAGTTTTTTCTAATTCAGTAAAGAAGTTTTTTGGTAGCTTGATAGGTATGGCGCTAAATAGGTAAATTAATTTGGGTAGAATGGTCATTTTTATTATGTTGGCTCGACCTACCCATGAGCAATTAATGGCTTTCCAATTGTTTAGATCCAGTTTTATTTGTTTGGAAAGTGTTTTGTAGTTATTTTCATATAATTGCTGTGTTTGTTTTGGTAGATAGATTCCTAAGTATTTTATATTGTCTAGGGTGATTTTAAATGGTGTTTCTCTTTCTACTTCTTGCTGCTCTAGTG
>NC_058132.1:288287626-288315716 GCF_016433145.1 Gracilinanus agilis
AAGAAGGTGTATTCCTTTTTGTCCCTATTTATTTTTCTCCACATATCAATTAGATCTAATTTTTCTAGGACTTCATTCATCTCTCTTACCTCTTTCTTATTTATTTTTTGGTTTGATTTATCTAGATCTGAAAGAGGAATATTTAGGTCTCCCACTATTATGGTTTTACTATCTATTTCCTTCTTGAGCTCTGCCAGTTTCTCCTTTAAGAATTTGGATGCTATACCACTTGGTGCATATATATTGAGCAGTGTTATTTCCTCATTGTTTATACTGCCTTTAATCAGGATGTAATGACCTTCCCTGTCTTTTTTAATCATACCTATTTTTACTTTGGCTTTGTCAGAGATCATGATAGCCACTCCTGCCTTCTTTTTCTCATTTGATGCCCAAAAGATTTTGCTCATACCCTTAACCTTGAACTTGTGTGTGTCTACCCGCCTCATATGTGTTTCTTGTAGACAACCTATGGTAGGATTTTGGTTTCTGAACCACTCTGCTATTTGCTTCCGTTTTATGAGTGAGTTCATCCCGTTCACATTCAGAGTTACAATTGTTAGTTGTGTATTCACTGACATTTTTTGTATCCTCCCCTAGACCCACTCCTTCTTATTGCACTATTTTCTTTTACACCAGTGGTTTGCTTTCAGCCAGTATCCCTTATCCCCTCCCTTGATTTACTTCCCTTTCTGTCCCCTCCCTTGTTGTTCCCTTATTTTTGTTTTTTTTTAAAGACCGAATGAATTCCCTCCCCCTTCTTCTTCCCTCCCTTTTTGGCCTCCCCACTCCCCTGCTCCCTTTGGTTTATCCCTTCTGACTTTCTCAGTAGGGTTAGATGGAGTTTTTTATCCAGATGGATAATAAAGCTACTCTTCCTTCTCCGGGTTGATTATACTGAGAGTAGGGTTTGATTATTACCTCTTAATGCTCTCTTCCTCTCCTTCTTATGGTAGTATTTATCCCCTCCCCTTCCCATGCCCTCTTTGTGTGTAATAGAATATCTTATTTTTCTTATTTACTCGGATTTTTCTTGGTGTCCCCTACTCTTCCTCCCCTCTTTCCCACCCCCCCATGTCATCTTAGACCATTTAGTATCCTGTCCTCTCCCTATGCATTATTCTTCTGGTTGCTATAATAGTGAATATTATAATAGTGTATAGAGTTCACTACAGAGAATTATACATAGCATTTCTCCACCTAGTAATACAGATACTTAGATCTTATTTATGCCCTTAAAGAGTCAAGCTTAAAAGACTATGAGTTTTCTTTCTTTTCCCTCTGTTTCTTATTTACCTTTTCATCATCTTTCTCTTGATATCTGTGTTTGAGTGTCAAACTTTCCAATTAGTCCCGGTCTCTTTTGTGCAAAAACTTGGAATTCTTCAATTTTGTTGAATGCCCATACTTTCCCCTGAAAGTATATGGTTAGTTTCGCTGGGTAGTTGATCCGTGGTTGCAGGCCCAGCTCTCTTGCCTTTCTGAATATTGTATTCCAAGCCTTGCGTTCTTTTAGTGTTGAGGCTGCCAGATCCTGTGTGATCCTTATTGGTGCTCCTTGATATTTGAATTGTCTCTTTCTGGCTTCTTGTAAGATTTTTTCTTTGACTCGAAAGCTCTTCAATTTCGCTATTATATTTCTGGGTGTTGACTTTTCTGGGTCCAGTTTAGAGGGTGTTCTATGGATCCTTTCAATGTCTATATTGCCCTCTTGTTGTAGAACTTCAGGGCAATTTTGCTGAATAATTTCTTTGAGTATGGAGTCCATGTTTTTATTAATTTCTGCCTTTTCTGGAATACCAATGATTCTCAAGTTGTCTCTTCTAGACCGGTTTTCTTGGTCTGTCACTCTCTCCTTGAGATATTTCATGTTTCCTTCTATTTTATCAGTCTTTTGACTTTGTTTTATTTGTTCTTGTTGTCTTGAGAGATCATTGGTTTCTAAATGTTCGATTCTAGCCTTTAAGGACTGGTTTTCCTTTTCAATCTGGTCATTTTTGGTCTTCAGTTGTCTTGTCTCACTTTCCAATTGCGAAATTCTGCCTTTTAAACTGTTATTTTCTTGCCAGATTTCTTCCATCTTCCTCAGCATTTCATTTTTAAACTCTTCCATAACTTGTGACCAGCTTTCATTTTTTTGGGGAGGTTTGGATTTTTGTTTTCCCTCCTCTGTTGTCTGGATTTTCTCTGTGTAGAAGTTGTCCAGTGTTCCAGAGTGTCTCTTGATGGTCTTTTTCTTCTGGATTTCCTTATTGCTGGCCATTGTTAGCCCCGCCCCTTTTCCGCTTTGTCTTTGCACTCCGGGTCTGCCTGGGCCTTGCAAGCTTGGGGGGGGGGGCCTCCGGTCTCCTTGTCCTCGGGGTCAGGCCTCCTGGTAGTTCCCGGTCTGCCCCTCTGCCCGAGGTTCCTTCAGCAGTCTTTGGGGCTGCTTCCACAGCCACGCTCAGGTCTGCACGGGGTCCTCACTGGAGGTCCAAGCCTGGGCTGGAGATCGTTATTCAAGCCTAGGGCACTGCCTTTGCCTCTGCTGCTTCTCTTAGGGCCCTGCCTTCACCCCTGCAGAAGGTAGTGAAAGTCCGTGGGCTGGAGATCTTTATTTGCCCCTGAGGCGATGCCTTCAGAGCTTGGGAAAGGCCGAGTTTTAGGGGCCTTTGTCCCTGCTGGAGGCGGTGCCTTCACCCACGTGGGCGCTCAGGGAGAGTCCCAGCCACCTGGGGTCCCTCATCTTGCAGCGCACAGGTACAGGCTCAGGGGCTGCCAGTGATTTTCTGGTTGCCCCAGTCCTGTTTACCCGCTTGTGCGGTGTGGGGGTTGGGGGAGGGGCTTCTTCCTCTCGTGTTTTAGTGTGAACTGTTTCACCCCTTTAAAGTGTGGAAATGCCCCGATTCTGCGTACCTTCAATGCTGCGCCCTGTTGTGGGGTTCCTTCGTTCCTCTGGACTCGTTTTTATTTCCCCTTGAGGGGTTCTGTGTGGTTCGGTCAGGAGAGATCGAGCAGCTGCTCCTTACTCTGCCGCCATCTTAACCGGAAGTCTCTTACATAACTTTTAGACCCAATTCTCTTGCTTTTCTAAATATCATGTTCTAGGGGGCAAATGGGTAGCTCAGTGGATTGAGAGCCAGGGCTAGAGATGGGAGGTCCTAGGTCCAAATCTGGCCTCAGACATTTCCCAGCTGTGTGACCCTGGGGAAGTCACTTGACCCCCATTGCCTATCCTTACCTCTCTTCTGTCTTGGAGCCAATACACAATATTCACTCCAAGACAGAAGGTAATGGTTTAAAACAAACAAACAAACAAACAAACAAACAAATAAATATATTGTTCCAAGCCTTGCCATCTTGTAGTGTGAAGGCTGCCAGAACCTGTGTGATCCTGATTGGTGCTCCTTGATATCTGAATTGTTTCTCTCTGGCTTCTTGTAATATTTTCTCCTTAACTTGGATGCTTTTGAATTTTGCTATTACATTCCTGGGGGTTGTCTTCTGAGGATTTAGTGTAGAGGGTATCCTATGGGCTCTTTCAATGTCTATTTTGCCCTCTTGTTCAAGGACATCAGAGCAGTTTTCTTGGATAATTTCTTGTATTATAATTTCTATATTTCAATTTGTCTGAATTTTCTGGAAGACCAATAATTCTCAAGTTGTCTCTGCTAGACATGTTTTCTTGATGTATTATCTTATCATTGATATATTTCCTGTTTCCTTCTATTTTTGTCAGTTTTTTGACTTTCCTTTATTAATTGTTGCTGTCTTGTGAGATCATTGGCTTCTAATTCCCAGTTCTCTCCTTTAAAAGCTGGTTTTCAGCTATAATATTTTGGTTTTCATTTTCAATCTGGTCTATCTGGCTCTTCATGGCTTCCAACTGGCCATTTCTGTTCTTCAATTTGCTTATCATTTCATTTGAATTCTAAACCTCAATTTCTAATTGTGAAATTCTGCCTTTTGAACTGTTATTTTCTTGCCAGTTTACTTCCATCTTTCTCATGGTCTCAGATTTGAACTCTTCAGGAGCTTGTGACCAATTTTCATTTTTGGGAAGGTTTGGATGTCTTTAATTGTTTGTCCTTCTCTGTTTTCTGTTTTTTTTTTTTCTGCACAGAAGTTATCAAGTGTCAGAGTTTTTTCTTAGTCTTTTTGGTGGTTATTTCTTGGGTCTTCCTTGGCATCATTATGTTTTCTCAGCCAGAAGTCTGAGTAAGCCAAGCAGACTCTCTTTGTATGGAGCTAATGAGCAGTTTTTTTAAACATTTATTAATATTCATTTTTAACATGGTTACATGATTCATGCTCCTACTTTCTCATTCACTCCCTGTTCTCCCCCCACTCATGGCAAATGCACATTTCCACTGGTTTTAACATGTCATTGATCAAGACCTATTTCCAAATTGTTGATAGTTGCATTGGTGTGGCAGTTTCGAGTCTACATGCCCAATCATGTCCACCTCAACCCATGCATTCAAGCAGTTGTTTTTCTTATATGTTTCCTCTCCTGCAGTCCTTCCTCTGAATGTGGGTAGCATTCTTTACCATAAATCCCTCAGAACTGTCCTGTGTCATTGCTTTCTGCTGGTACAGAAATCCATTACATTCGATTTTACCATAGTATGTCAGTCTCTGTGTACAATGTTCTTCTGGCTCTGCTCCTTTCACTCTGCATCAGTTCCTGGAGGTCTTTCCAGTTCACATGGAATTCCTCCAGTTTATTATTCCTTTTAGCACAATAGTATTCCATCACCAGCATATACCACAATTTGTTCAGCCATTCCCAAATTGAAGGACATACCCTCCTTTTCCAGTTCTTTGCCACCACAAAAAGCGCAGCTATAAATATTTTCGTACAAGTCTGTTTATTTATGATCTCTTTTGGGTACAAACACAACAATGGTATGGCTGGATCAAAGGGCAGGCATTCTTTTATAGCCCTTTGAGCATAGCTCCAAATTGCCAGCCAGAATGGTTGGATCAGTTCACAACTCCACCAGCAATGCATTAATATTCCAATTTTGCCACATCCCCTCCAGCATTCATTACTCTCCCCTTCTTTCATTTTAGCCAATTTGCTAGGTGTGAGGTGATACCTCAGAGTTGTTTTGATTTACATTTCTCCACCCCAATCAAGTTTCCACATAGCCCTTAAGGCATTTTTCCTAATTTACATGCTTGACCATTGAGTTCTCAGTAAATTCCAATGACTCCCTATTTTCTCTAGAATCAAATATGAAGTATTTGTTTGGCACCTAAAGCACTTTATAATCTAGTGTAAATCTATCTTTCTATTAATAATACATATTTGTCCACTCAAACTTACTTTTTACTTTTTCCCAAATAAGAACACTTCATTTCCCAGGTTTTTGCCTTTGTACTGGCTGAACCACATGCCTTGAAAACATTTCTTCCTCATCAAACATCATCCTTTTATTTCTTAAATATTATATATTTGTTGAATTTAAATACCCCATTGATTTCCTTCCTTCATCCTCTCCCCAAGAAGGCATCATTTAATCCAGGAGACGGCAACATATGGCTCTTTCTGCAGGATCAATAAAGTCAGTTTTTTTAAAGGTGCTGTTACAGGAGCATGCACTGTTACAGGAGCATGAACTGTGAGCATTGTACGGCTCTCATGAAATTACATTTTAAAAAATGTGGCATTTATGGCTCTCATGGCCAAAAAGGTTTCCAACCCCCGATTTAATCCTTCTTAGAATCCATTATCTCCCTCAGTACTCTGCTTAAACTTTACCTTCTCCACGAATTCTTTCCTAATTCCTCAAATTTCTAGTGCTTTCTTTCTCATCATCTTGTATACATTTTACATATACCCATAAGTACATATTGTCCCCAATAAAATATAGGCTTCCTGGGGTTAAGGAACTATTTCACATGTCTTTATATTTGCAATTATAGCCCAGGGCATGTTACATAGTAAATGCTTTACAAATATGTTTCTATTGATTGCTTCATTAACATAAGGCATGAGTTCTTAACTTGAGGTTCATATACTTGTATTTTTAATATTATAAAAATTATATTTAGTGTGTTTAGTTTCCATTGTAATATTATATGGTTCATTTTATGTATTTTAAAGCATTATAATGAGAAAAGTTCCCTACGCTGATCCAGACTGCCAAAGGAGTACATGTCCAAATAATAGTCAAAAATTCCTACCTTAGAACAACTTTGCCTACTTAATGATTTTACCAAATAAGAACTGTCTTTTCAAAGTTATCAAACATTATGAATATCCTATTGCAGATGCAGAGTTCTCATTCTGAATGCAAAGATCATATCTGATACTATATTACAGGGTCACAATGTGGTGCATGATGTTATATGAGATAAAGCTAGTAATGTAATATGCTGGTTGTAATAAGGGAATAGGCTAGAGGTAATAGGGAAATTAAGACAAGGTAAGGTTGTAATAGGGGATCAGGCAGGTAAGGGACTAAAGATAGTGTGGATAGGGATGAGGCACTGTGGATAAGGGTTTGTGGATCCCTAAGGCAGTAAGTAGATAAGGAAGGTGGTAGATTGAGGTGGTAGAAGTAAGGGAAATGACTGAGTTTAGGGAATATAAACATGGAGGTATAAAGAATTGCAAGGGAGAGGATGAGGTATTCTAGGCAGGCAGCTGCAGTCTGGGGAACACAGACTAGGACTCAGGTTTGAGACAGAGACCCTAAAGGGAAACAGACTGAGCCCTTCAGGTAGGAAGGGCACTTCTAGAGACAAAGGTTAGGGCCAGCCAAGAATGGCTTGAAACTGACTAGAGGGCTTTCTAGTCAGTTTCTTAGGTTCACAAAGGAAGAGTTCAGAGGAAGTATTGAGATTACAATTCCTCCAAAATGGACACCTCCAATTCCCTTCACGACACAGAGACAATATTATTCCTTTCTCCCTTTCTCCCTCTCTTATCAATCAACTAATGAACTAGCCAAAGGTTTGATTAATTGACAAACAGGGTTTATTGAGTTTTAGGGTTGATTGGAAGGGATGGAGGGATACAAGGTAACTCTAACAGCCGCCTAGAGAAAGCTTCAGGTGGGGGAGGGAGACAGGGATGTGAGACTGAGAAAGTACCTGCCTAACTAACCCCCAGAAGGTTTTGTAGCCTATAGGGTTAGGAAAGTTGGATAAAATGATTCAAAAGATAATTTGTAACAAGGGTAAGCCCTATTTGACAACAGGGAAACTACGTCTATCAAGTTTGAAAGCTAACACCAGATCCACCCTCCTTTCAAAAACCCCAAGAAATTTAGGAAGGGAAAATGATGATTGGGAATAAGGGAGGTTAAGGAGATCCAAAGGAAATAGTTAAGCTAACAAATTTTAAGCGAAAAGCTGCAGAATATAGGACAGGTTTTCAATCCAAAGAATAGAGCTCAGTTGACCATCCTACTCTCATCGAGTCTCCAGAGTCAACTGACTAACCTCAGGATTCTAAACCCTTTTCAACTATCAGAAACTCTGCAGTAAGGCTTTGCAGGGCTAATATGCACCCTTTTGCACTACAATGCACAATAAAATGATAGTAACTAGATGCCCAAGCAACCAAGCAATAAAGATTGTTGCAATTTATCCCCAATCTCCTTTATATTTTTCCCTTCTCTATGCTAATTTGTATACCCTTAACAGTGGGATGCTTCCTGGGACAGTAGAGCATAATTATGTAATTTCCCACACTTCATTATAATCTAAATGTACACTATTAAGTCTCCTTTTTTGTTAGACAATAGACAAAAGAAATAAAGGTCATCTCTTCTCAGGAAGACTCATTCACTGTATAAAGCAAATAACATATGGGATATGTACTTCTCCCTTATATTTCTAATTCCTTTTCAAGAGGGGATGAGTGTCTTTAAAATTCCATTATTGAAAAGAAGCTCATGCAATAGTCTCTCATTATGTTCACTGCTGCATTTGACAGTAATAAAAGATGACATTTTTCCTACCTCCCCAAAAGTTGGTAGCCTTGCTGTTTTTTATTTGGAAAATGCTATTAATCTATAGCTAACTTTGAGAGTCTGTTTTTCATATGAATTTCCATCAGTTTGAATGTTTTCCTGAAATTTCCCCATTTTTTCATTTTTAGAAATATGCCCTTCATTTTTTTTCAATACATTTTCTAATCTTCCTTATCTATAGTCCCATGACATATGTAGTTTGATTAAATAATTCTCAATTCTGCAACAAGCAGGTATGAGATATATAGGACAGGAGGAACAAGTCCTATATTATTACATTCTCTGAAGCTAGAATTGAAGAAAAATCAAAATCACATTAGAGTGATCCGTAAATGAGGCAATTTAGTAAACAATATCTTGTCTTCATATCATATATACATAAGGAACAAATTAATTTATGTAAGCTCACCTCATAAAGCATCCTGTCCTTAATTGGAAAATTGAAGTATTCTTAACAATATTTTCTTACATTACTTTATAAAGAAATGTAAGGCAATATTGAGATGTAGGTGGGTGGGGTTCCACTTTGCAGCCTAAGTTTCTTTGATTAATTCATATTAATCTACTTCATATACCGTATTTCTTTCAGAGTAGCTTGTTTGCTTTCACCCCTAAATCATCATTAAATTTCCACTTTTTTCATATTTCAATAGGTCACCCCGATTCTTTTGTTCTCCAACTTCTTCTACCATACTTGGAATGCACTCAGTATTCATTTCTGACTCTCAAAATGTTTCTTTTTTACTTAGGATCAGTCCATGTCTTACCTCCTGAAGCCTTTCTGTCTCATTCTCATATTTTATGTTCCTTTCCTTCTCAAATTATCAGGGGTGTGTTTGTCCAATTAGATGATGAAATCACATAGGAGAATATAATCTCTTTGAGGGAAGGATCTATTTTTCATTGGCCTCAGGAAATAGCAAACGCAAAAAAATCCTGAAACCAGAGGCATCATCCCCCATACCATGGAAACAAAACCCAACTCTAGAATAAAGCTTGCAATTAAGCCTCTTTGTCTGGCTGCTAAGATTGTAAAGGGAAAAAAAGCAAGACAGAGAAAGAAATCAAGTATAGATTGCTATTATGGGGACAGAGGCTATCAAGGTTCAAATTCAGAGGATAGCAAAGATAAAACACCTACTCCTAAAATAGCAAAGAAAAATATTAAATGGTCACAGAAAGTTTTTTTTTAATTTTTAAATATTTTTCCATGTTTACATGATTCATTTTCTTTCCTTCTCCTCTCCCATCTCCCCTCCCAGAACCGTCAAGCAATTCCATTTGGTTGTACAATTGTAATTACTTGAAACCTATTTTCATATTATTCATTTTTTCTATAGAGTGATTTTTAAAGCCTAAACCCCAAATCACATGCACATATATACATGTGATGTTATGTCATATGTTTTTCTTTTGCATTTCTACTCACATAGTTCTTTCTTTCAATATGTTTAGCATTCTTTCCCATAAGTCCTTCAGGAGTGTCCTGGCTTGTTGCACTGCTATTAGTAGCAAAGTCCATTACATTGGATTGTTCCACATGTTTTACTTTCTGTGTACAATGTTCTTCTGGTTCTGCTCATTTCACTCTACATCAGTTCATTGAGGTTCTCCTAGTTCATATAGAAATCCTCCAGATCATTATTCCTTACAGCACAATAGTATTCCATCACCATCATATACCACAATTTTTTCAGCCATTCCCCAATTGAAGGACAACCTTTAATTTTCCAATATTTTGCCTATATTTTGCCATTACAAAGAATGCAGCTATGAATATTTTATACAAATGTTTTTCTTTATTGTCTCTTTGGGGTACAAACCTATTAGTAGTATTGCTGGATCAAAAGATATGCATTCTTTTAAAGTCCTTTGGATATAATTCCAAATTGCCTTCCAGAATGACTGGATTAATTCACAACTTCACCAGCAATGCATTACTGTCCCAATTTTTTCACAACCCCTCCAACATTTATTTTTTTTCTTTACTGTCATATTGGCCAATTTGCTAACTATGAGGTGGTACTTAAGAGTTGTTTTGATTTGCATTTCTCTAATCAGGAGGAATTCACAACACTTTTTCAAGTGATTATTGAGTTTGATTTCTTTAATTGGAAACTGTCTATTTGTGTCCCTTGAGCATTTGTCAATAGGGGAAAGGCTTGATTTTTTTTGACAATTGACTTATCTCCTCATGTATTTGAGAAATTAGACCTTTTTCAGAGGTTTTTGTTAAAATTTTTTTCACGATTTAATGCTTCCCTTCTAATTTTAGTTGCATTGGTTTTGTTTGTATAGAAACTTTTAAATTTAGTATAATCAAAATTACTCATTTTACCTTTTGTAGTTTTCTCTATCTCCTACTTGGTCTTAAATACCTTTATTTCCCATAGATCTGACAGGTATACTATTCTATGTTCACCTAATATATTTATATTTTCCCTTTTTATATTTAAGACATTTACCCATTCTGAATTAATCTTGGTATAGGGTGTAAGATGTTGATCTAAATCTAATTTCTCCCATACTGTTTTCAAATTCTCCCTGCAGTTTTAGTCTAATAGTGGGTCCTTTTCCCAAAAGCTGAGATCTTTAAATTTATCAAACACTATCTTGCTATTGTCATTTACCCAAAATCTATTCAATTGGTCCATCCTTCTATCTCTAAGCCAATACCATGTTGTTTTGATGATCACTGCTTTATAGCATAGTTTGAGATCTGGTAATGCTAGGCCTCCATCCTTCACATTTTTTAAAATTAGGTCCCTTGATATGCTCAATCTTTGGTTCTTCCAGATGAACTTTGTTATAATTTGTTCTAATTCTATAAAAGTGCTTTTTTGGTAGTTTGATATGTATAGTACTGAAAAGGTAAATTAATTAGGTAAGATTGTCATTTTTATTATTTTAGCTCATCCTACCCAAGAACAATTGATGTTTTTCCAATTGTTTTGATCTAGTTTTATTTGTGTGAAGGATGTTTTGTAGTTATGTTCATATAATTCCTAAATTTGCCTTTGCAAGCACATTCCCAGGTATTTTATATTGCCTAGAGGGATTTTAAATGAAGTTTCTCTTTCTAATTCTTGCTTCTGGGCTTTATTGGAAACATATAGGAATGCCAATGATTTATGTAGGTTTATTTTATACCCTGAAACTTTGCTAAAGTTATTGATTATTTCTACTAGCTTTGTAACTGATTTTCTCAGATTCTCTAGGTATATCTTCATGTCATCTGCAGAGTAATAGTTTAATTTCCTCATTGCCTACTTTGATCCCTTCAGTTTCTTTTTCTTCTCTAATTGGTACTGCTAGGCATTTCTACAACCATATTAAATAGTAGTGGTGATAATGAGCATCCCTGCTTCACTCCTGATCTTAGTTATATAGTTATATGAAGGTTGGAGTGGAGTAAAGGGACATTTGAGGCAAGAGTAAGAAACAGAGCCAATTCTTTTTATGCATATTTAATTTCTTAAAAATATTTTTCCAATTACATGAAATTGTATATTATAAATGACCATGGACACACAAAGAAAAAATAATTTAATTTTAAACAATGAGTGGGTTAAAAAACAAGTCATTGAAACAAGTAATTTCCTTAAAGAAAATGGTAATACTGAGACAAAATACCAGAACCTATGCAACACAGCAAAAGCACTAATTAGAAGAAAATTTATATCTATACATATTTATATTAATAAAAGAGATTAAACAAATCAATAAATTGGGAATGCAATAAAAAACTAGAAAAAGAACAAATTAAAAATCCTCAACTCATCATCAAATTAGAAATTCTAAATATTAAAGACAAGATCAATAAAACTGAATGTAAGAAAAAATTGAATTAATAAATAAATATAGATATTCATTTTATGAAAATAATCAACAAAATAATAAATTATTGGTTAATATGATTAAAATATAGAAAATAAAACCAAAATCTCTGGCATTAAAGATGACATGATTGAATATACCAAAAATGAATATAAAAGTACATTAATTATTAGGAGTTATTTTGCTTAATTATTTGTCATTAAATTTAACAATTTAATGAAAATGGAAAAAAATAACTACAAAAATATGAACTTCAAGACTATCAGAGAAGAAAATAGAATATCAAAATGAACCCATTTTAACACTATAAAGATGATTAACAGAATGATTTCAGAAAGAACTGGAAAGACCTATATGAATTGATGGAGAGGGAAATAAGTAGAACCAGGAGAACATTATATGTAGTAACTGCAATATTGTAGAACGATAAAATGTAATAGTGTTAGTTACTAATAGCAATACAATAATCTGAGACAATTCTGAGGACTTATTAAAAATAATGCTTTCTACCTTTAGAGAAATAATTGTTGGAGTAGAAATACAGGTGAAAATATATGATTTATCAGTTGTTTATTTGAGTATATATTTTTGGGGTTGGGTTTTATGAGATTATTTGCTTACAAAAATTAATAATTAGGAAATATATTTTGCATGATAACACATATATAATCCAGATTGAATTGCTTGTCAGCTCCAAAAGCAGGGAGGGAAATGGGAGGGAGACAATATGGTTAATATTACTGTGGAAAACATGTAGAAATTTGCTATTAAATTAAAAAAGATTAAATGAACCTATTTTAGAAAAAAATGAAGTTAAGGAGGCCATAAATGAACTTTCTAAAAAAAGTATTAGAATGAGAAGGATTTGTAAGTGAATTCTATCAAAAATTTAAAGATCAATTAATTACAATATTATATAAATTATTTGAAATAATAGATGGGCCATCTAGGTAGCTCAGTGGATTGAGAGCCAGGCCCAGGAATGTGAGGTGCTGGGTTTAAATCTGACCTCAGAAACTTTTTTAGTTGTGTGACCCTGGGCAAGTCACTTAAATGTCATTGCCTACTTCTTACTGCTCTTCTGCCTTGGAATGAATACAAAGTATTCATTCAAAGATGGAAAATATGGGGTTTTTAATTGTTTTTAAAGTGGAAAGCAAAGGTATAAATGAAATTTTTCTTAAAACAATACACAATATACCCAGGACAATCCTGAGGGACTTATGGTAAAGAACGTAACTCACATTCAGAGGAAGAACTGCAGGAGTGGAAACACAGAAGAAAAACAACTACTTGAACACATGAGTTGATGTGGACACGGGTGGGGATGTAGACCGGAAATGACCACCCCAATGCAACTATCAATAATATGTAAATAAGTCTTAATTGATCACACATGTTAAAACCAGTGGAAATGTGTGTTGGATATGGGGGTGGTGGTGAAGGGGAAAGTAAAAACAAGAATCATGTAACCATGGAAAATGTTTCTAAAAAAATAAAATATTTAAATTAAAAAAAAGGAAAAAAGGAAAAATAAATACTTTAAATGAATAAATAAAAAATGAATAAATGGAAACATGTTTTGAGTGATAATACATGTATAACCCATAGAAATTGCTTGTCAACTCTGGGAAGGGGGAGAGAAACAACATGAATCATATAACTCTGGAAAACCTATGTATAAATTTGTTATTCTAATGAAGATAATTAAAAAAAATACACAATAACTACTTAAAATGATCAGCAAGTATTTTTTATAACATGGGTAAGCTGGAAACCTTCCCAATAAAAACAGGAGTGAAGTAAGGATGCTTATTATCATCACATCAGTATTATTTAACATAGTATTAGAAATGCTAGTAATAGCAATAAGAGGAGAAATTGAATGAATCAGAATGGGCAAAGAGGTAATAAAGTTATCTTTTTTGCAGATAATATGATGATACATGTGGAAATTCCTAGAGATTCAACTAAATAGTTAGTTGAAACTATCAATAATTCTAGTAACGTGGGAAAATATAAAACAAACCCACATAAATCAACAGCTTTTTTCCATAACACTAACAAAGTCCTGAAAGAAGAGATAGAAATAAATACTCTATTTAAAATAACCACAGATAGAATAAAACATCTGGGAGTATATCTACCAAAACAAGCCTATGAACTACATAAATGTAACTATTTAAAAAAACTATTTACACAAACATATCGAGATATAAATAATTAAAAAAATATTAACTCTTCATGGATGGGGAGAGCCAATATAATTACAAGGACATTCCTACCTAAACAAATCTACTTATTCAATTCCATCCCAACCAAATTACCAAAAAATATTATCTTATTGAGCTAGAAAAAAAACGACAACCGAATTCATTTGGAATCAAGTTCAAGATTATCAAAAGAAGTAATTTTTAAAAATGTAAAGGAAGGAGATCCAGCAGTACCAGATTTTAAATTGTATTTTAAAGCAGTAATTATCAAAACTATCTGGTACTGGATAAGAAATAGAAAGGTAGGTAAATGGGACAGAATAGACATAGAACACAGAATTTAAAAATTATAGTAATCTTGTATTTAACAAAAGTACAGGTACAGGCTATTGGGATAAGAAATCATTATTCAGAAAAAAATTTCAGGGAAAATTGAAAACAGATTGACAGAGATAGGAATAGATTAAATATCTTACTCCATTAACTAAAATAAGATCTCTATTTTTACATGGTCTAGACATAAAAGGAGATAATATGCAAACTAGCAGAACTTATCCATCATATTTATGGATAGGAAGGGAATTTATGAGAAAACAAGAGATGGAGAGCATTGTGAGATGTAAAATGGAAAATTTTGAACACATTAAATTGAAAAGTTTTTGTTCAAATTAAACAAATGTTGCCAACATAAATTAGATGGAAAACAGAAAATTGGGGTAGGGGGTTCATAGATATTCTCTCAGATAAAGGTCTCATATCTCAAATACATAGATAACTTTGTCAAATTTTATAAGAATAAGAACCATCCCCAATTGATCAATAGGCAAGAGATATGGATATTTTTTAGATGAAGAAATCAAAGCCTTATATATTTATGTGAAAAAATGCTTTAAATCACTACTGATTAGAGAAATGTAAACCAAAACCAATTATGAGATATTACCTCACATCCCATCAGATTGGCTAAAATTATAAAAGAGCACAATGACAAATGTTGGAGGTGATGTGGTAAACTGTGGACACTAATATACTGTTGGTGGAACTGTGAACTGATCTAAACATATCTGAGGGCAATTTGGTGTTACACACAGAGAATTATAAACTTTGTATATCCTTACACTCAATAGTAACATTTCTGGGTATGTTTCCCAAAGAGATGAAGGGAAAAGGAAAAGAACATATATGCTTCAAAAACATATATATATAAAACAGCTCTCTTTGTGTTGACAAATAACTGAAAATTGAGAAGTCCATCAGTTGGGGAATGGTTAACAAATTATAGTATATAGTTGTGATGGAATATTTCTGTACTGTAAGAATGAATGAGTATAGACTGATTTTTTTAAAATCTTGTAAAGAATTATATGAAATAATGACGAGTGAAATGAGTAGAACCAAGGGAACTATGACTACAGATTTGTAGATTTAATATTTGAAGAATAACTTGTGAAAGAATTTTCACCTCCAGGAAATGAACTGAAAAGTAGATACATAAAAGACATAGTCTATATAAAAATGTTTGCTGGATGATACTTTCTTTGGTGTGGGAAGGGGAGAGTGGGAATGAGATATCTGGAATTAAATTAAATTTTTTTAAAAGAAGACACATGTGAAGTATTTCGTACAAATTTATACCTACCTACTGAGCTCTGAATTTTCAAAGAGGGAGTAATGCTTAAATAAACTGTGATAATATTTAAATAATTGCTCTACATAAAGAATTAATTCAACAAAACATATATATATATATATATATATATAATGAGATGGCAAGCAGTTTGATCTGGGTTATACATGTATTATCATGCAAAGCATATTTTCATATTTTTCATTTTTGTTGGAAGATAATAAGCTAAAACCAACAAAATAGAAATTCAAATAAATTAAAGCAAAGAATTGCATGCTTTGATCTGTATTTGAACTCCAACAGTGCTTTTTCTGTAGGTGGATAGCATTCTTCATCATAAATACCTAAGAATTGTCTTGGATCATTGTATTTGCTCTTAGTAGCAAAGTCTTTCACAGCTGAGCACTCCACAACATTGCTGTTACTGTATTCAATGTTTTCCTAGTGCTGCTTATTTCACTCAGCATCAGTTTATGTAGATCTTTCCAACTCTTTTTGAAATCATCCTATCCATCATTTCTTATGATGCAATAGTATTCCATCACTGTCATATACCACAGTTTCTTCAGCCATTTCCCAATTGATGGGCATCTCTTCAATTTCCAATTCTCTGATACCACAAAAAGAGCAGCTACAGTATTTTTGTACAAGTATGCCTTTTGATACTCTGAAATTAAGTACTAAAGATTTAATTTCATTTTTCTTCTGTTTTTAAATATCTTGAAAAGTAGGCTATCAAAAACACCAACCCTGTTTTGTAGGTTCAAAATAAAAAACTCACTTCAGATGAGTAAGCATAATAAAAAAAAAAAAGAAACAGGAGATATTGGTAGAACAAGATCAGTGAAAGCCATCAAAGTGGGAAAAATCCTGAAAGATACATGTTAATTTTGTTCTTCTAGACAGTAATAAAAATCTATGTTTTTATGGGAAAGAAATCAGGGTAAAAAGATATGGCACATATGATGGTATTCTCAAAAATTCAAGAGACATCATGGGTTTGAACAATGAAATGAAATGGTTGCTTATTTTTCAATGCATCTTTGAAAATGTCTCATATGATTTTTCATCACACTCTTTATTATACTGTGGAAATATTTTCCAAACTCCTTTTCCCTTGTATTCATGTACTTTCTGTGTGTTTGAAAATGTCTAAAGAAATCACCCAATACTCCAATATGACTATTTTTTTGGAAAATAAAATTTCCAACCTATTCCATTGCTCCCTTTTTTCTCCCTTTTGGCTTTTCTTCTTATAAACCAAGTCATAAATCTGTAGTCTAGATGTTTTTAATGTCCCTAGAACCAGGGGCTTGCCAGCAGCTCAGAAGACCAAAAATCTCGAAGGATTTTGACACCATGTTCCAGGTGCCTACCATAAAATAAAAGAGTAACTTGTAACTGAGAGAATCTCCTCCATTAAGTTGTTTAAAGTTGGTAGAAATATTCAAAGTACTCTTTCCTTATTCCCAAGTATTGTCAACATTCCCACTGGAAATGCTCAGTATCTCAGGAAGGTATACTTATTCAAAACTACCTGTTATAATAATAACAACAAATGCCACAGCCATTCATGTATTTATGAATATGATATTCCCATATCAATCATTTGCTAGAAAGTGATTTCCTTAAATGAAAAAAGCAAAGATAATTTCCTTTCTTTGTTTTGCATTTCTTTAGGATTTAAGGAACATGGCAGACCTGGTTTTGTACAGAAAGCTCCTAGCTTTTTCTTTCTTTCTTTTAATGCCATTATTTTACATCATGCAGTTATTTTTCTCAAGCTTATCCACTACTGCAGTTTATGCCTGGTGGCTAGCCTCCTAGCAACTAGGGAATCTCTCTCTAATGATTAATTATTTATTGAACAACAACAGCATTAAAAGAAGAAAATGATCTCTTAAAAAATTACCTTTTTGGGAATGAACCCAGTCTGAATTAGGCAAAAGTAAAAGAAGGCCAATTTGCATTTTCTTTACTGGATCTAAGAAATATAAAAGAAGATTGTTATCCCAGTCAGATATTAGGATCTTTATCATATAGGAAACGTGACAAGAATTTGAAATGATTAGCATAACAATGTGACAACCTTGCTATACTGGACTATTATGATGACTTTCTCTTATGGTTCCAGTTTCAGAATATAATACTTCACCTGTCTAAATCAAAGTATGAAACCTGTATGAAAAAGGTGCTAACTATGGTAGAAGAGGTACAAAAGTTTTCTTCATTTAATCTAATAAATAAATATTCACTAAACATAAGAATCATAAATAGAATGGGACCACTGAATTTTTAATTAGGTGATTACATTTTGAGGGCCACATTTCCTCTTCCAATAAGTAATCTTTCACCTGCCTTTTGCTATAACTTCCCATATTTCTGATGTGATCTTCATCAATCTCTTGTCTTGGCTGTGATGCTCTACCATTCAGAAGGGTACTGAGATGATCACTGTGACTCCACAGAACCTCAATTCTAGATCCTTCCTGTAATTAAGGCAGCTCTTATCTTTTCCTCTTCTTTACACATCCCTAACCACACCAGGAAATGAGCTCTTTAGCACTGGCTGGTTGTTTGAGATTTTTGTCTCATTCCTCCCTTACCTCTTTATTGAAGAGAATGTGTCTTCCTTCTACTTGCCTGGATTTTTGTGCCTTGACCCAAGGCACAAAAATTCATACGTAGAGTTCATTTAAGTATCTAAAACATTCAGGATATTGAATAAACAAAAATGAAAAATGTCACAATTTCTACCTGTAAGGACCTTAACAATCTTTAAAATGGATCTATATCATGTTAGATATAGGAGCTTAACAATCTTCAAAATGGATTCTGATTCAGACAGTTGATTTTGGATTCCATCTCTGAGAGTTACTCTCTTATGAGATTATATAAATTACTTATTCATTTTAAGCCTCAGCTTTCTTTTATGTCAAATTAGTAAGTTTGACTGTATGACCTTTGAGTATCTTTTCAGATCTAAATTAATGATTTGATCCTACTAGGGAAGAGATGGCAAAACTTTTAAAGAACAAGTGCCCAAACTACAGCCTTTATACCACATGTGAGCCACATCCTTACCCTAGAGAGTGGAGGGAGGAAGCACTCCCATTGGGCTGCTAGGCAGAGTGGTAGGTCATGAGAGAAATGTCCTCATGTGTGCCTGGTGATGGGGTGGGGAGCAATCCCCTATGGTACATATGCCATAGGTTCATCAACATGGCTAGGGCATGCTGTCTCTCTTTATACTCTAAGACAGTGATGGTGAACATTTTAGAAGAACAGATGATATGAGAAATATCTTCAGGAGCCCATGGGGAGGGAGAGGGAAGCAGCCCAGTCCCACCTCCCTCTGACTTTCTAATAATGAACTCTGGTGAACTCTGTGCTGAGCAATGATGTATGTGCACACAGAGAGGGCTTTGAGTGTCCCCTCTGGCACACATGCCATAGTTTCACCACCACAGTACTAGGGGTTGGAGCAAAGAATACCACATTCATGCATATAGAAGATTTAGGGGGTAAAAGAGAAATCTAGAAAAATAATTGAGGAGTTAGAGAATACTTTAAGCTGCGGGTGTGGCAGGGAAGTTTATGATGATTCATAAAAGAAATTGAGACTAGACAGTAAGTAATAACATTCCCTAATTATAATATATACATGTATCTTGAAATTATATATTCTGTATTCCTAAAATAACCAAACCAAAACAAAAACCCATACAATTTAAAGATATTATCTAATTCACCCAGAAGATGGAAGTGGAGGGAGATTGTTACTATTATCTGTTTTGCAAGATATAGAAACTAAAGAATAAATATATTCAGTGCCCTCCCTAAAGTAACACAGTAAGTCAGAGGAGTCAGTTGGGAGTAGAATTCAGGTATTCTGGTTTCTGGTTCAGTGACCTCTTCACCAGACCATGCCACCTAATGCTGTCTAGCTTTTTGAGGCATGAAATTCTGATTCTTTGTATAGATTGTAGGAACACGTTACCCCAGTGTCCTGTCTCTGACACTTGCTACTGACAAACATTTCAGAGAAAGACATAAATGCCATGGAATGAATGTGCCTAGTTTTGACATTCTCTATTGCATATTAGAGTGCCAGGGAAAAAAGAGGGGGGCCTTCCTTTTAAATTCAGATATTAATAAGTGTATGTTCTGAAGCATAAAACTAGATGGCCGTTGTCATTTCATTTCTAGCCTGGGTGACTGTTCCAGCTTACAGTCTTATTAACTTAAATGTCTAAAGTTACTAGGTTCATTGATATTTCTGAAAATCTGCCCTTTTGTGCATTTCCTCTGCCTGCCAACATTAAAAAAAATGTAAATGACATCGCCATCCATGGGAAAATGTGAGTTCTGTTTTGCTTCTGAGCCCTAGAAGCTCTTTGAAACAAATGATGTAAATATAAATGGGGATAAAAATAGGGGGTTGCAGTCAAACCAAATAAGGAGCAGACTAACACTTTTCAATAATAAAAAGATATAAAATCTAGAGGAAGAAACAAGTATTATACATGGGTCTTTATATATTTACAGTGTGAGGCAACATCATTTAGTGAAAACGTTCTGTTTATTTCTCCATTGCTAGGAATGAAGAAACCACTTTTCCCTTATTTCAGGAACTTGTCATTTCTTTCATTCATATGGTCACCCAAGATCACACAAATATTAACTTATAAGATGATATATTAGACCCCAATTTTGAAATATCTTTTCTTCTTCCTTGAAACTGATTTCTTTGGGGCTCTGTCATATCTCATGTGCTAAATTGTTATTTAGTTAATGGCTTCTTAAACTTTGTACTCTAAGATGAGGTAACAAGGGAACATACTTATAGATCACAAGGAAAAATTTAACTTAGCAAAAAATCTCTAGTGGGAAATCTAAAAAAAAAAACAAAACAAAATAGGAAACCCACCTGGATGCTATACATAAAAATTGAATTTCTTAACCTTTCCAGCCCTCTGTTTTGAAAATTCATATTTTTCTCTTCCTATGATAATGATCTGTTTTATAGAAGTCACCATCTCCCAATTCAGTGTCTGCACAGTGCAATGCCAGTTCAGTTGACCTCCTCACTCATCATAACCACCAATGTATTTCTACTTCATTTATTTTCATTCCCTGAAGTCAGAGTGCAAATCAAGAAAGTTCTTTAAAGTAATTATATGACAGTGGGTGCAGAGGAAATAACTAGAGTGGCATGTTTTGGAGCATTAACAATTTCATAATCAATTAGAATTCTTAATCAATGATGTGATTAATCTCTTTTCAAACATCTTGGCTGCACACCAAGTTCGTATTACTCTTCCAGAGTAATACCACTTACTTTGAGGGACCTTGCAGAACTGCTTGTCTAGACAAATGAAAAATTGTTCTTCCAATGTGAAGATGTTTCTTATGAATTTTGGCATGATGATTGAAATGCTTGTATTGGACAAAGCCAAATGCATGATCATGCTGTATTGACAACTACATAATGCCATTTGGTTTATGTCAAACCCTGATGTGTAGAATTTGTAACTTTATTTCATAGCTTTAACACTTAGTGCTCTTGAACTGTTTGCCTATGGAAGTCCTTTATTCCCAAATCATGGTTTACCAAGTTGGTCTTCTTAGGAATCAATGGGAGAGATAGTATATCTAAGCACACACACACACACACACACACACACACACACACACACACACACATATACACACAAAACACATGTGCGCATGCAGCACACACATTGAATTTGGAGTTCTTGAAGTCATGTAGAAAGCTAAATGATTCCACTATTTCATAAATCTGAAGTTTCTAGCCAGACATGAAACAAAAATCTTTCCTCCTTTTATTCCTTCCTCCAAAATATGGCCAATTTTTCTACTTATTTCATTAGCTATAATATTAAAGATCCTTAGGGAGAGACTTTTTCTTCTTCATTTGGATTTTCCCCAGTATCTATCTCTGATTTTGTGCATATTAGTTTCTCAATAAATATTTGTTGAAATGATTTGACAAACTTGAGTGTAAGTGGAATAGCTCTTACAAGTTGAATTCAGATAACAAGTTCTAGCCTCATTGAAAATCCTGACTGATAACCTGTAACAATGCATTCAGTTTGCAAAAAGATCCACAACAAATACATCTTTTTGTATGAGCATTTGAAGAGTATATTCCTTAGAAAGCAAATGATTTTGGATGAGAGTCTGATTTTCACCAATATTGTAAAACAGCATCCTGCAAATTAGAATCCAACACAGAGATCCTGTGCTCAACATGTAAGAAGTGAAAACACCTACTAGAAGTTGAACCATAATACAATGAGTCTTTAGATATCAATATGAGAAGAATTTTGGAAACCTACATGAGTCCATTAGTCAGTCAACTCGACAAGCATTTATAGAAAGCATTTTCTACATGCCAGACTATGCTGAGCACTGAAGATACAAAGGAAAACACAAACAGTCCCTACTAGCAAGGAACGTACATTCTAATAGAATAGACAATACGCAAATACCTAAATAAATACAATAGATATATAAAGTAGATGAAAGTAATTTGTTCAAACCGCTGTGAAGACTAGAAGTAAAGGAACTGGGTGTGACTTGAATTGATTCTTACAAGGAGTTAGGGAAAACAGGAAGAAATGAGGGGCTCAGACAGTGAGGGCAAACCTTTTAGAGACAGAGTACTGGGTCCTGCCCCTTACCAGATGACTCCCCTTGTGTCCCTGCCCTTACCCCAGACAGAGGATGGAGGAAACACTCCCATTGGGCTACTGGATAGAGGGGATAGTGATGAGAGGCATGTATGGAGAGGGGGTGGAGCATGACTCAAGTGAACTCTGCTCCCCTCCAGCTATGTGTCACATTGTGAGTTCTGGTCCCCTCAAACTTTGCTCCTCTCCAACCCCACCTTGGGAATCACCTTCACCACAGACACAATAGGTTGCCATCTGTGCCACACTCGCATGTAGCCTATGAGACCCACATAGTCACTCCTTACCCTAGACAAGGGAGAGAGGAAGTGATCCCATTGGGCTGCTGGTTAGAGGGGTGGGTGAAGTGAGGAATGTATTGGATGCATGGAGAGGAGGATGGGAACAGTTATGCCCTGAGTCCCTCTGGCTTTCTAGTAATTAACTCTGATTGGTAACTGCAAGAATACCTACAGAAAGGGCTCTATGTGCCCTTTTTGGAACACATGTCATTGGTTTGCCATCACAGGACTGGAACATTCCAGTGATAGAGTGTTGTATCTGAAGAATTGTAAATAGGTCAGTCTTTAGATTGTAGAAAGTTAAGTGGAAAGGAGTAAATGTTTTTATGAATTTTGCTTATATATATATATATATATATGTGTGTGTGTGTGTGTGTGTGTGTGTATGAAAAATGAGCCCTTTATCAGAGAAACTAAAGTTAAAAAAATGAATTCAATGTAAATTGGTGAGGTACTAGTTGAGGATAAGAGGCTTAGTGCTGCTGTAGCACCAGTGTTGGAGACTATTTTTTTTATTGTGTTGTCATTTTAGTGAATGAGGATTTGTATGAGTCTGTGGTTGTGGTTTTTGTACTTGCAAGGCCCAAATGTAGCATATATTAGAATTAGAAAATAAGTAAAGATTAAATTGCATTTTGGAAAAATCCCAAATTGTCTATGTAAATAATATTGAGTTTTTAATTTCTTAGAATAATGGTATGTGATCAAAGCTCATTTGATATGACCATAGCTTTAGAGTGAGAGGGGATTTGGGGGTCAAATTCAGTCATTTTATAGATGAGGAAACTAGTTTATTGACTAAAGGACTGAAGCTCATAGAGATCAGATAACTCTAAGGTTCTTTGATTGCTTCCTCATATTACTGATCCATATTGAACTTGAATTATAGGGAAAAATCACTTACAGATACCACTTTCTCACTGCAAGACAAGGGCCTTATACTTTTGTAGTTGGATTTCTGTGCTGAGGTACTATTCTTTGCAATTATCATTATTAAAAGTAATTTTGCTAGATGTAATGCTGTCCAAAGATGATCACAATGTCTTAACATGTTTATACATACTGATTCTAGGTTTTATTTTTTTCTCAACCATCTCTATTTCCAAATATATCATTTTGATATTTTCTACAGGATTGTAAACTATAACTTGATGGAGATTAGGCAATTATTTAATTTTGGTTTTTCTCTGGCCGTGACCAAAGTTCTGTTCTGATGCCTCATCATGACATCAGATGACCCTGAGTTATTAGAGTCTATAAGCAGAGTTCAAACTCTAGATGGTCCTTTAATGGTGAGAAAGCTTTAGATGTGGACTTGGTGATAGACTGTCGGCCTAGTTGTTTGTAAACTAACCTAATTAAGCTTAGCAAGATACATCAGCAGGTTGGCCACAAGGTAATAGAATTTTCAACTATAGCAGCTGTTAAAAACATGCATAGTAAGAAGGGAGAGTATCCAAAATAGTAAAAATTAAAGATTCTAGAACTAAATATTTACCCATGATCTTCTTTATCTTTTTTCCCCATCTCTGATAAAGCCTTGTGAAAGTTTCCCAGCTATGAGTTTGTAATAATAATAAATCAATAGATAAAACAAGGATGGCAATGAATCCAAGTAATGACTTCAGTAGACTTACATACTATTTAAAGGAAAAATAAGGGTAATATCTTATTATTACATTACTTATCTTCAGTTTCAGAAGCATCATTATTGTAGTCTCTTGATAGATAATTTATTTTCTATGTGTATTTAAATTAAGTATATTTAAAAGCAAACTCATTATTTAGAAAATGGTAGGATTAACATAACACATAAAAACAATATTCAGAACTAATATGCTTGTTAAAATAAGATCCCCCAGATCTATCATCTTCTTTTTGAAATGCTGACTTTATACATTGCCTGATACTGCCATTGTTTCTTGAAATATAATATTTTCACTCAAGACCTATATTAAGATCATCTGGAATGCTCCACAACAGTAATTAGCCCCTTCAAAATGAATATCCACTTTGAAAACCAAATTTAGAATAATTATTTTCTTTAGAGAAACTAATTAAAGCAATTTTTGCTGTAATTTGGCACTAGAGACAAAGATTGATCTAAAAATGTCCACACCAATTTCAAGCGTTTATGCCAAAGATGAGCTGAAGACTTGTACATTGTTGTTTTATCTTCACAAGGATAATTTCTGGAGGTCAGGGATTTTGCCATGTGTCCATTATTCTGTTGATGAGATCTGATGGGAATTACAGAAATTTAACAAGTGAAAAAATGAACCTACTTTTCACATTGATTCTACATATTTGACAGCATATAGGTCTGGTTTCATTTATCATCACAGACGAAATGGTGCATATGAGTCTCGACCATCCTTAGGGATTGGATGGAAGAGAGTAGAATTTCTACTGTATTATTTTCAGAATAGATTTTTTCTTTACAGGTGAAATCAAAATAGAAGTTTATAATATAAGAACAAAGGTAGCCTTGAGAAGATAAAGGAATTAAAGAAATCCAGTCTGAAGAACCGTGAATGGAAGTGAGAGGAATAGTCATACCTGGAGGAAAGAAGGTGGAAATTATAATATGATAGTTTACATTCATATACTGCTTTAGAATTATTGAGAAATTTCTTCCTATTGACTCTTTGAAGGCTGGTAATGCAAGTATTGAGAATCTCTCTCTCTCTCTCTCTCTATATATATATATACATACATATATGTGCATGTATATATGCATATATATATATATAAACATATATGTATTTATAGATGAGGAAACTCCAAAGAGATTAAACGACTAGTAAGTGGTATTTGGCAGAAGTAGTATTATAAGATCCAGTTACCTGATTACAAATTCAAGATTCTATTTGCCAAACCATGGTCTGATAATCTATTTTAAAAGGTTTATTTTAAAAATAATATCCACATAAAACTTACATATTCTTTTCTTTTCCCTCCATTACTCCCTACTCCCCACTGTGAGCAGACCTACTATTTTCCATGAGTCATTATCTTAACAAGTAGTGGCATTGTGCATCTGCCTTGGAGGGTCTAATATGGACAGCTAGGTGGCACAGTGGATAGAGATCCAGGCCTAGAATTAGGGAGACCTGTGTTCAAATATGGTCTCAGACCCTTCTTAGCTCCTGGGCAAATCACTAAACTCTGTTTGGCTGAATTTCCTCATATATAAAATGATCCGTTGGAGGAAATGGCAGTCCACTCCTGTATCTTTGCAAAGAAAGCTCCAAATGGGCTCATAAAAAATTAAACCCAACTAAAATTCCTGAACAAAAACATTATATGTAGTAATGAGCACTTCCTTGAATAAGGATTACTTGGAATGTTGTGGATGGAAACAACAGGGCATAGCAGCCAGAGCAAAAGTGTAGAGTAGGATTGGGGGTGGTCAGGAAGACCTAAATTCAAATCCAAATTTAGATACTTGCATGCTTTGTGATCCTGGATAAATTACTTATCCTCTTTCAGCCCTGGTTTCCTTAACTGCAAAAAGTGGAAAATGAGAGAACCTATCCCTCAGAGTTGTATGAATGAAGTAGCATAGGAAAACATGTTGCAAAACTTTAAGTTTCAAAAGCATCAGTTTCTAAATCAACTCTAATCCTATTACGATTTTAATTTGTCTAACTACCAGATGCAGGAAACTCTAAATACTGGCAGCTAAGTTTGTTCTAGTGAAGTCCTCCAGGTGTCATACCCCTGTGCAGTGCTTATCCTTGCTCCTTATGCTCCACTTTTCTTAAAAAGCTCCAGGTAGGAAATGGAAAGGAGATGAAAATGTGCAGGATATTTTTTTCTCTTGGATTATGATCTTTTGGGGTAATTCACAGTTGTTCTTTGGTATTGCTATAAAGCTCATTTGTCCCTACGCTGTCTCAAGAGAGCTCTTCCCCTATCCCTCATTTACTGAGCAAAAATAACTTCTATCTTGAAAGGGGAAATGCTTTTTCTTTATCTCTCTGAATATTCAACAAACAGTAAACTGGGCTTGTAGGCCAAAACATTTTGTTAAAAGACTATCATAGGCCCAAGAATGAAAGTAAATATTTAAGAGAAGCTTACAATGATCAGTTGCTACTCAAATAGAATGGAAAGAAGGAATGATCAGGCATTTAATGAGCAGATGACCCCCAGAGGGTGCATCTGCTAATAATCATTTTGACTTGGTTTTGCGCATCCCAAAGTTTTATCATTCTTGCTCTTCTACTGTCCTGTACTCACACTTCATCTCTATCTGCCCATCACGACTTCTTAGTCCTAATCCTCAGTAATCCAAGCATGATTTGCCTATATTCCTCTCTCTCTTCCAGTCCAAAATAGCCTTTTCTACAGCTGCTGGTTATACTTTTGTCTCTTACTTTCTCTGAGTAGGCTATCCCAGATGAAGTCCAACATCCCTAGAAACTAAGAAAAGCTAGGATCTTTTCTCTGACCAGCAGAAAGCTTCTTTGTCCATACTTAGTTCCCATGACAATGCCTATGAGTATACCAAGTAGGTTTATACTTGTGCTAGTAAAGTGTCTTGTTGATTTTTTCACATACCCATATGTTTACAGATAGGATGGTATAGGGAAGGAAAAGGAATGAGCAAGAGAGGAATGATGAATACACATGATACAGATGTAACCCTAAGGGTTGCTATATTCAACTCATAGTTTGATGAAGCAGATTTAAAAGGCCCTAAATTCATGGCAATTAGACCCTTGGAAATGTAGTTATGAAATATATGCATAGCTTAGAATTATGTCCTCATAAGAGGAACCTCTCTCTAATAGTGAGGGGGTGTCAGTATTTAAGCCCTGCTCTAGCCCTCTCTTTTGTGATGACATTTGCCCTTGTGGTCCTAACAAGGTAATATAGATAACTGAGCCAATCTAAAGAATTTATTAAAAATAAGTTTAGTCATATGTGTTCTACTAAAATAAAAGGACATGGCCAGAAATGGGTGCCAGTTGCACTCATCAGAAGGAAGGGAGGGGCTAACAACCTCTATCTCAATGTCGTTTCATCTCCCTCTCCCAAAGGTTCCAGCCACTTTAGTATGCACATAGGTGCATGTAGGTATATATATATGTGTATATATGTATATATATATATACATACATACATACAAACACATACATACATATACATATATACACATATATGTATATGCAGTTGTTCATTTCCAAATCTTCATGACTCCAAGGGCCATAGCTATTCATAAAGTTTTCTTGGCAATATTACTAAAGTGGTTTGGCATTTTCTTCTCCAGAGGTTCGAGTCAAGCAAAGAGAGATTAAAGGACTTACCCAAGATCACATAGCTAGGAAGTGTTTGAGGCCAGATTTGAATTCAAGTCTTCCTGATCTCAGGCCCAGTACTCTATTCACTAAACCACAGCTGCTCCCCACCTCAATCTATGTCTAAAATTATATATATATATATA
>NC_058132.1:288318375-288328751 GCF_016433145.1 Gracilinanus agilis
ACATACAAACACATACATACATATACATATATACACATATATGTATATGCAGTTGTTCATTTCCAAATCTTCATGACTCCAAGGGCCATAGCTATTCATAAAGTTTTCTTGGCAATATTACTAAAGTGGTTTGGCATTTTCTTCTCCAGAGGTTCGAGTCAAGCAAAGAGAGATTAAAGGACTTACCCAAGATCACATAGCTAGGAAGTGTTTGAGGCCAGATTTGAATTCAAGTCTTCCTGATCTCAGGCCCAGTACTCTATTCACTAAACCACAGCTGCTCCCCACCTCAATCTATGTCTAAAATTATATATATATATATATATATATATATACACATATATATACATGCTACACATACATACACATACATATATATACATGGTACACATATGTATGTATGTATATAATGTTATCATTTATCCCCTCCTAAAGATATCATGAATTCCATGTTTTGGGAGAAACTTCTGCCATTGTGTGTATGTGTGTGTGTGTGTAATCCTGGTCCTCCAGTACTAATATCCCATTTACTTCCTATCTGCCCATGCTTGGAAGAAATATAGCTGTCAGGATCTTTAGTGACTCAGGTTTCCTTTCAAGGCAGTTGGTTTACCCTTTGTCAGAAGGAATGTTTCACATAGGTTAGAAACTGGGGATTTAATCATGCCCCAAAGGTGTGTCAATTCTGGCAAGAAGGGATTAGAACTATTTTATTAAAAACCCTTACCTTCCATCTTGGAGTCAATACTGTATATTGGCTCTAAGGCAGAAGAGTGGTGAGGATTAGGCAATAGGGGTTAAGTGACTTGCCCAGGGTCATATAGTTGGGACGTGTATGAGGCCAGATTTGAACCTAGGACCTCCTGTCTCTCAGTCTGGCTCTCAATCCAATGAGCCACCCAGGTGCCCCTGGAAGGAGAACTACTGGCAGCAGCTGAAAGTAGAAAGTCCATGAAAAAAGGCTTATTTGGTTCTGCCTTATTTTAGCATCTCTTCTGCACTAAACGTAATATTTTCTTCCCCTCTACATGCTTTCTTCATGTTCTTATAATAAGCATGCTCTTTTTGAAGCCATAATACTCATTATTATAATGTTGACATCATGCTAAGAGTACTGTGTATCAAATGCTTTATAATCATTTGAGATTATTTTTATAAACTGACATAGAAAAGTGTTGATAGGAAGAAACTGAAGCAATAAAAATGTGCATAAGTAGCAGTAGCAACAGCAGGACTAGGGTTAGAATTTGGGGCTCTAGCCCCACACTTCTCTTATTTGCATTGAGCTAAGAAACTAAAGACCCAACCATGTGTGGTCAATTAAAATAGAATGGAACATATTGCTGAAGGAGGGGGAGTGGGTGTGTGTTAGGCCCTATTTTTCTGGCCAAATTTCAAGTTGGAAATTTCTATTCCACCTCCTTAAATTTTCTCGTTTCAATATAAGCAAGATGGTAGAGTAGGAATAGTACTGGATTTGGCATCAAAAAATATGAACCAAAGTCCTATCTCCTATTAAGCTATTTGACTTTGACCAGAAGATTCTGCCTCTTGTGCTTCAGTTTCCTTATATATTAAATGAGAGATTGGAATAGATGATCTGCAAGGTTCCTTGTAGATCAAAGAATATGGTCTTCTCTTCCCAGAGCTAGCTTTAACTGGTGTTCAAGGTTTATCACAATTTTGACTATGCAATCCACGTTCCTTCATAAATCTTCTGTCAGCAAAAAATTCAAAGAATACTCATGGAAAGCTAGGAAGAGGCATTTGCAGCTTGGCAAAGATAAACATTTTATCCCATGTGCATTTATATCTAATAGCTTTGAGACAGATAAATAATGCATAAAAATACATAGGATGAGAGATTTTAAAAATAGACCTAGAAAAGGGCCTTAGAGATGATATGGTCCATTCTCACTGAGAAAACTTGATGAGGGAAGTTAAGTGACTTGTTTTACCTTATACGGAGAATTTTTTTTTAAATTTCCAAGATTCAAGTCCAGGTCCTTTGACTCAAATTATTTCTTATAATCTAGGTAGTAGAATTGTCTGACATCAAAATGCCTACTTGTATTTATAAAATTTACCATTAAATATTTTCCCCTATAGAATTTCCCAGCATTTTCCCCATGTGGCTGGTATCAATGCTGGTCCATTGGTAGAGTTCACAAATGTTTTGATGTGCTAATAGAAGTTTCAATAAATATAAGCTGGTGTGCTGATGTGACTCTGTCTATTAAAATATCAAGGAGAAATTTCAAATAAACAAATATTTATTAAATGCCTACTGTGTGAAAGGCACACTAGGAGTCAATCTAACACATCTAGAATTTTGCCTTTATATAACAAGAATGTGTTTCAGTACTACCTTTATAACTGTTCTGCTGCAGTACATTAAACATTAACTGGACCAAATGTTATAAACCATTACCATCAAATTCAAAGCTATTCTATCTGGGGTGTCTGGATTTTTTTTTGGAGTAGGAAAAAATATTTAACATCAAATTTCCAATTCAATTCCCTTTTCTGTTTCTTCTTAATTTTCCTGTCATCTTTTTAGTGGCTGAAGCACTCAGAAACACTTGGACAGGAAAACTATCTTGACTGCATTTAAGTACCAACGTCTTAAGTGGCTTCTAGGTTGTTTTGATGGATACTACTTATCAGGTAATTTCTTTCTCTGTTTAAAATACACAAAACCAAATGTTCCAGCAGAGACAGTAAAATAAATCAAATAATAAATATACAATCTTTTTTCCAAATGCCAGAAAGAACCTACTACAGCACTTTCAAAAAATGACAAGTACTTTGCTGGTTTTATCATTTTTCACAGCCAAAACTTTCCAAGAAGAAAATAATAGTAAAAAAAAAAAAAAAGGAAGTCTATTATGGACATCCCCATTTACAAAATATAGCTGGCATTAAGTAGTCACTATGAGGTAAATATTAAATGGACATATTTAAGAACACAAATCTGAGTACAATTGATAGACTTTCAAGGAACAGATTCTGAAACATCAGGAAAAAACCCTCAGGAAGATAAATTTAGGAAATATGGGTAAAAAAAGGGGTGGGAAAGATCTCCATATATGTAAATCAGAAAACATTCATTTGAACAAGAGACAAAGTATTGATTATAATATTTAATTGCTAATTATAATAGAGCATTTATCCAAACCAATAAGAAACTTAAAAAAGCTCTTAGTTTCATAATAAAAAAGTGACATAGTTGAACTTAAGTCCTTATTGAGTGTAAGGTACAGTGTTAAATTTCAGGAACTCAAAGATAAAAATTAAACATTTTCTGCTGAAATGAAATGGAAATACTTATTTAGCTACATATTTGTGATGGTATTATATATGCTCTACTCTTTTTTTTTTAACCCTTGTACTTTGGTGTATTGTCTCATAGGTGGAAGATTGGTAAGGGTGGGCAATGGGGGTCAAGTGACTTGCCCAGGGTCACACAGCTGGGAAGTGGCTGAGGCCAGGTTTGAACCTAGGACCTCCTGTCTCTAGGCCTGACTCTCATTCCACTGAGCTACCCAGCTGCCCCTATATGCTCTACTCTTGCTGAATTCATGTTATATCTTTGCCATAGCTCAGCAGTAACTTCTGAATATCTGAGGGGTCAGGGAAAACATTCTGCATCTCCTAGAAAGGGCTTTGGCACTCTGCCTTGTGAGGTACCTACACGGGGGGTTGTGAGGCTCAAACAATATAATGGATATAATGTACGCTATAAATCATAAAACACTATATAAATGGCAATTATTTTATCAGCAGCAGTAGTAGCAACATCAGTGGCCTCTAGTCCCTAGGTCTTCAGTCTGGTGATGACTTCATTCCCTCACTCGGTCTTCTATAGTCCACCTGCTGTCAAGTGCTGTTTATAGAGCAGTATTGAGGAGGTTCAGCTTGGAAGTGAAGTAAATAGAATGCCTGGCTACAGACAGGAAGGCCAAAGTTCATATACAGTCCCAGACACTTTCCAGTTGTATGATCCTGGGCAAATCACTTAGCCCAATTTGCCTCAGTTTCCACATTTATAAAAAAGTATAGAGAAGGGAATGACAAACCACTCCAGTATCTTCATTAGGAAAACCTCAAAAGGATCATGATGAGTTGGATACATCTGAAATGCCTTAACAGTGATAAAGAAATGACAAATCTTTCACAAAAAATGTATATGTGTACTATTAAATTAAATGTCCATTTTGATACTTTTTTAAGTCTAGGATTTTTTATTTCTGTGGTTTAAATATAATGAAAATTATGAAAATTATCTGTGTCTCTAGTCACTAAGAGGTGGTTTCAGGGCACTGATAAACATGATAATCAGAAAAGTCTTTTTATGTGTAAAGCTTATAGAAGCCTAGAGGTTACTTGTACCCCTGCTTATGTCTCTTCTGTTGAAGAAAGAAAAAACAAACAATCTCCACAGATATAAGGCAGGCGATTTAAAGGGGGAAGACATCATTAAAATGAGGGTGGTAGCTTCAGGACGAATGTTCTATCCACATTTAACCTTCAAGGATAATAATTATTCTGAGAAGAAGAGATGAGGAGGGAGATGATCCTAGGGATAGGAGAGAGCTTGAGAAAATGTATAAAGAGAGATTTAAAAAAATATTAAAAGCTGTTAATTAAATTTGACTGTACTATAGAATGTAAAGGGAATTAGTGTGAGACAAGCCTGAAAAGATAGGTTGGAAGCAGAATGTAGAAGGCTTTAAACACTATTCACTGTTTAATAAAAAAATTTTGGGAAAAATGGAAATTAATTTGATAGAAACTAGATATAGACCAATGTTTTACACCATTTACCCAGATAAGATCAAAAAGGATATGTGACATAGGCATAAAGGGAGATATCATAAGCAAAACAGTGATGGCTTAGATTAAAACATATGAAAGGGAACCACACCACAGTATCATCCTTTGGATCCATGCTCTAGCACTGTTACAAGGTCCAGTTATTTCCAGTGAATAAACTTTCTTTGGCAACATCAAAGGCTTATTGTATACAAAATTTCTCAACAAAGTAGATTCTACTATACTGAGGCTTGAAAGTATATAGTACCCTGCGGGGGGCGGGGGAGGTAACAAGAAGATTTCTGTACATAACAATGTTAATAGCAGAAATAATGACACATGACTTTTAAGGGGGAAAAAATAGGGCAATGTGAGTGCCTCGACCAAAGTCCTACTTCCCTTTGTTATTTCTATATCTTAGTTTTATTCCAAACATAGTCTGGAAAACAGAGCTGAGGACGCAACTTCATGGACAAATAGGAAGACACATTGAATGAATACTATTGTAAAACTGAAGTTCTGTGGCTTTTAGAGTTTTACGTTTGAGTTACAGTGTGTAGTTCATACTGTAATGGTTCAAATGGCCTGGATATTTGTTATACAAAATGAAATGAAGAATAAAATTGCAAGCAATGACACCACTTTTTGCTTCCGTCCCTTGCAGACATGTATGACCCCACTGCCAGCTTATGACAAGATTGTGAAGATAGAATAGATTGAGCTAGAAGGAAATAAGGAAAAATAAATATAGATTCAAATAGATACAGAAAAATATCTATTTAATGGTTAGGTGATTTATATTTCTTCTTTTGTCAACATCTTTTGATAATATATCTGTTGCAAAATAAATCTAAATCTTGTAGTGAATGCTGAAAAGATTTTAAATGTGAAACCCTCAAGAAATATTAAATGCAACAATTTCCCAATAACAATAAATTGTATTAACTAATATTTTCCCAAAAGAAATGAGAAAATATACATATCTTTTCTTTCCTTTAAGATGGAGGACAATGGATGCCCATCCTGTGATGTGAGGTCAATATGTCATTAGTTTTGTTTAGCTGTTTTCCTTGCTATATGAAGATACATGTGATATATAAAGAAAAGTCATCAATAAAATAATAATTTATAAAAGTGCACAATATTCCTCAGAAATTAAAAATATTGAGATTGGCTGATACATTCCTGACAAGTGTTTACCACTTAGATGTGGTATAGAAAACATAACACTCAAGGTATTAGCATATATTCAAACAAAACAAAAGATATATCCTTTCACTTTGAGAGTTACTAACATTGAATACTATCTTTGAACAAATTTTATTAGCTCTGAGGGATAAAATTGCATTTACATAGTTGTAACATTATAAATGTTGTTCTCCTTTACTTTTCTTTTTTTAATATGTAAGCAAATCTTTTTTCATCACTTTATATATCTTCTACAGCACATAGAAGTCTTCTTATTACTTCATACAAATCTTATAATGCTTTGAATTCATTTTCATTATGGCATATAGCATGATGATATTTCATTCCATTTAGCAGTTATTCATCTACTCCTAATTATTGAACATGTAAATTTCAAGATCTTTGTTATAATGAAGTTTGAAAGGCTACTGTGAAATGATTCCAGCAGGTGATTCTCTGACAGATTATGACCAATTTAGTAGCTTTTTAATATAATGCTAATTTTTCCCCAAATCAATTTAAAGCATCACTCATAATTTATTAAAGAATTGCTTGCCCAAAAGGCACTCCAACAATAAAATTTCTTAGCAATGCCAAATTATTGAGTACAAAGTTTTGATATGGTTTATATTTTTTCTTTGAAAGAGTGAATCCTTTAAATACATTTGTAGATTAGTATCAATTTTATAAAGATTTTGAATGTCAAACTCCTTTCAAAGATATTAAATGTAATAATTTCCCCCAATCCTATATCCATTTTTTTCTCATTTTAACTGCATTGATTTTTAATGCAGGGGAAATGTTGAATTATATATAATCAATATTATCTCTATTTACCCTTTTTGATTTCTCTGATCTATGCTTGGTCATTGTTTCTTCTCATTTCCATAGTTATAATGTTCTAATATTATTTAAATGTATAATCAATCTGTCCTTTGATAATATAACTTTTCTGATATTTAAAATTTCCCCAAATGACTCATGGAGTGGCATTCTTAAAAATTTTATAAATTGTTTTTTAATATATTCTCTCTGATTTATACTTTGTTTTGCTTCTTAAGATTCCATTATTCAGTTTTCATTTAATTATCTACATGTTTTTATTTGCCTTATAGTATACAATTTTATTGTAGTATGATCAATATAAGATGTACTTAAAATGTGTTCCTTATTGGATTTGTTTGTAAGTTTTATTCTTTAGTATGAGATGAATTTCTATAAAGACTTTTATGATGCTTAAAGACATTTTCCATTTAATGTCCCAAAGTCTCTTTTTTAACACACTTTATATGTTCATATCTTTTTTCTTATTTATTTTTGTTAGATTTGTTTAAGTAAGAAAGAACATCGAGTCACCTACAAGAATTGCTTTTCCTACTTATGTCTTCTTGAAATTAATCTTTGTTTTTACTTAAACATTTCTAGTCATTTTACCACATATCATGTGCATATAATATTTACATGTACATATATACATATATATGCAAAAATAGATTTGTGATTTTATCCATGTAGCAGACTAACTAGTTAGAAAACAGCATTGATTCAGATAAGAATTTATGATGCAATGAAGAGTTCTATAGAATTTCCTGGGTAGCATTAAGAGTTTAAGTAAGTGTATATATGTACAAACGTGTATGTGTATTGAAGGGACTTACTATTAGATTTATATTAAATCTAGTAGATGAAATTATTATGTACAGTGAGATTTCAGAGTGTGTCACTAAAATTTTGAGTAGTCTCTGATTGATCCATTTACACTTTGAATAGGGAGTTTGTTTTTAGAATTTAGTTTATCATTTACATGTGAAAAATCAAGGAAACCTATCTGAAGATTAGAGATTCAATAGAATTGCTCAGGGCAGGTACAGCTTTAATACAAATTTCAGAGCAGAGGAATTCAGCTTTGAAGAAAGTTGAGAGGAAAGTAGATATGGAAGAAAGGACTTACCTCTTGAGATTCATTCTTTACCCTTTCCCTAATATTTCTTCATGCAACAAGTGAAGTGAAGGAATGATTTCTCTATTTCTTGCAGAAACAGCAAATGAACTTGCCTGACAGTATATCATTCTGCTATATATGCATTCTTCCCATCTACTAAGTATAGTCTGTTATTATTCATCAATAGTCAAATCATGATTATCCATCATGTGAATCTGAATTCTGGTGTTCCTAAACTTTTACTGATGATGCTGTTGTCAAGTCCCCATGGCAATACCAAGATTTTGAACACAGACTCATAGATGGTAGGGAATAATAAGAAGAATTCAAATATGGATCTCAGAATTTTTTAATACAGGAAGGCAATGTGGTTTACTTAAAATGAACCTAGTAAAGATGTTAGGAAATGTTTGAAGTTACTCTCTTCACAGGACACACAGGAGTGGGAGTGATAATCACTGAGATAACTGGAGGTAATTACATTAGTGGGAAAGGGAGAAATTGGGTTGGGAGTGATTTGGAAAATTAGGCATCTGTCATAAGAAAGGGAATTCAAGTAGCTGAGAATGTGGCCAAAGATGGGAAAATAATTTCTTGGATTGGTGCCAAACTTCTCTCATCAGCATTCAGCACCAGTGTGAAAGCAGAAATAGGCAGAACACATTGTGATTTTGAGAGGGAGCAGGGAAAAGACACATTGAAGATGGAGAAAACATTTTGAAAATCTTTTCAACAACTAGTTAGGGTTAGAAAATGGATCTGTGGCACAACTGCACAGTTGTGTACATTTAGACACACAACAAAACCTGAATCAAGATCTCCATAAAATAAAGGAACTGAAATTTAAAATTTTTTGGTCCTGTCATAGATGAGGTTAGGCAGATGTACACTGAGATTTCTTATTCCATTCTGAGAAAGATTTTCAGGCTTTGGCTTTAAAAGAATTATTAGTAGCCTTCCTAGCAGAAAAATCTGATTTCATCCCCTATGTTCATTTCATAGGGCTTAGCATGGTCCCTGGGAGAGAATACATGATTAATAAATGCTTATTGATTTACTAAAAAACAAACAAAAAATCCATAGACTATAAAACTCAAGTCTGATAATACAGTAAAAATAACATTATCTAACATATTCACTTAAACTTTCTTGGCTTCATTTTCCTCATTTGTAAATGATTTTCTATAGGTGACATATTAAACTACTGGAATAGGCAGGAACAGAATTAATGTCTTGACTCCTGGATCAATATTCATTCAATAGTTCCATACTACAGAAGGAATTAGGGTTCTATAAGACACTAATATTTCTAATATATTTTAGTTTTTAATTTTAATTTTATTTTAAATTCCAAAATCTCTTTCACCTTCCACTTCCTCCCTAATCCATTGAGGGGGCAAGAAATATGTTATCTACTATATATATGAAGACATGAATTATATGAACCTATGAAGTGGACACAGCCAATATGGCAGAGTAGAGGCAACAACTAATTTGAATTCTCTTGAAATTACCCATCCAAAAAACATAAAATAATGTGTTCAATGAAATTTTGGTAAAGTCAGGGCATGACATTTTTCAGGTCCAAGACAATTTAGGACATCAGTATACTGAGTACACAAGTGACAACATTAGTTGGGGTCTTTGGAGGTGGTTACAGCAGCAGTAGCATCTTTATGAGCCCCCATACCAGACATGGAAAGTGGATCAGAGCACTGGTCAGAAAGAGATTATAGGGTTCCAGAAGCTGATATTGGGGATAAAGCTGAGTCCTATTTGGCAACTGGTTCAGAGGCAGAAGAGTGGTAAGGGCTAGGCAATGGGGGCTAAGTGATTTGCCCAGGGACACATATCTAGGAAGTGTCTGAGGTCAAATTTGAACCCAGGACCGCCTGTCTCTGGGTATGACTCTCAATCCACTGAGCCACCTAGCTGCCCCCCTTCAAAAGTATTGAAATCTTAAATATGTCTAGAACTTGCTCCAAAAACAGAAATTCAAAAAATAAATGCTGAAGTTTGGACAGTGCTTCTTCACCTCTAGGTGAATAGAACCCATCTTTAATATAAATTTCAAAGTAAAAAAAAATCATAAAAATGAAAAAAAAAGATCTGGTCATAAAAATTTGCTATCATGACAGGAATTATCAAGACCCAAACTCAAAAGAAAACAAATGTGAAAAAAATATAGGCAATCCTCAAAAGGGAAAAAAAAACAGAGGAGGAGGAGGAGGAGGAGGAAGAGGAGGAGGAAGAGAAGGAGAAGGAGGAGAAGAAGGAGAAGAAGAAGAAGGAGAAGAAGGAGAAGAAGAAGAAGGAGAAGAAGGAGAAGGAGAAAAAGGAGAAGAAGAAGAAGAAGGAGAAGAAGAAGAAGGAGAAGAAGAAGAAGGAGAAGAAGAAGGAGGAGGAGAAGAAGGAGAAGGAGAAGGAGAAG
>NC_058132.1:288331724-288365714 GCF_016433145.1 Gracilinanus agilis
GAAGAAGAAGGAATTGTGTAAATTAAGATCTTCAGTCAATTTCAGTCTGCAGTCAGAAAGTTCAGTAAGGAGAGGACCATTCCAGGGGAAGAGGGCGTTCAGATGAAAGAGGACATGGATGAAGAGGATTCAGGATTTATGAACTTTGTATTAAAACTGATGAACTTCTGAATTGAACTGATAAAAACTTCATTTTCAAGGATTTTCTTAAAGAAAGGGGTTAATCATGGACAATTTGGATTAAATGGTTTGAAAGTATTTTGGGTAATGTAAATAGTATCACTACGTACTCATATGCATCCAACATTGCACATAAAACTATCAAGAACTTTAATGAAGAAAAGGAGAAGAGGAGAAAAGGAGAGAAGAGAAGATTTCCTTTGGAAAATGGAACATCATAAGAAGAAAGGAGCTCTGAAGGAGATCTTGAGTTTGGGTAAGTGCCATACATCCAACAGTAACATGTTGCAACACAATATAGCAAAGTAACAACATATCAAATCAGATACATAAAAAACACAAACCAGTTAGGATACATTGTATTCCTCATGGAATAAAACAACGTATAATTACTAACAAAATTAGAATTAGCTATAGGATAAGTAAGTACTAACAAAGGATAGTTACTAACAAAGATTAGCTAGTTATTTAGGTAGATGTAGCTAGACAAATATATTAATACCTTAGTGATTGTTTGGAATAGTTTGTTAAAATAGGAATAGTATTAGATAAGATTAGAGAATGCGATAAGGTACTAATGTATATTACAGTACAAATACAACAAACATAACAAAATTGAATTACATGAAGAACATATAACATACTACAGATCACATATCACAAAATAATGTAAATATATATGTAAATAAGTATAAATAGGATGTATATATTGTAAATTGTATTATACTGTAAATATTGTATATATGTAACAGGTTTACATATGTATATGATATGTATACATTATGTGTATATGTATACATGTATGTATATCATGCATGTATATGTTATGTATATAGTGTATGCCTGTATCATATATATGTATAAATGTAAATACTGTGGATAATTTGATATAATTGAGTTGTAAACATTAACATGTAATTTGCATAAGAGAGCTTGATGTTTTGTTAAACTTTTGATTTAAAATTTATGCAATGTTGTGTTAAATATGTATTTTCCAAAATTGTTTGCATTTATTAGTTAATAGAATATTTCTGTATTAGAATAGGAGTTGTGTTTGATGTTTGTTTTGACTTTTCTGTTGATATTTCATATTTGTTGTTGATTTTGTTAATTTTGTTGGAAATTTTGCATCATTACTTATTATTCTGTACTTTGAATTGTGTAACTGTTCAATGTATTTATCCCTTTACCTTCCCTTGTTAAAATCCTTAGAGTAGGGTAGAGTAAGATAGTGTTAGATAGAATAGAGTTAGTGTAGGTGGTTTGTTATTTTGGGTTAGAATTTTCAGTTGGTCCATAGTGCACAAATACCAAAATACTGTGTGGAACATATCTTGTCTTTGTGCAAAGTGGGGGCTGTAAAGAGGAAATAGCCTTTAAAAGTAGGAGAGCAGATTTAACAGGCAGGTTAAGTAAGGGAAAAACCTTGGCTGTCAGCCATGGACATTCTATATGTAATGAAGGGAAGGAAACTGTTTGCCCTTGAGGACTCTGATCAAGCTGTGAAAGGGAGAGGGTATGATTGCCCTTACCTGCCCCAGTGAAGAGCCCAAGCATTTATTACAGAGAAGGAAGACCTACCAGGAAAGATCAAGTGAGCAAGAAGATCTAACTGGGTGGTGGACATCCCAGTCTGAGACAAGCTCCTTGATTTAACATTCCTGGATTTACCTTCCTGTAGACCTGTTTTCCTGTACCATCAAGAGGAGCAGAAGTGGACATGACTCTGTGAGAGACCCATTTCCCTTCTAGTTTTTAATAGCCTGTTTAGAGCAGTGTAGTTATTAACCCATTCTCCCAGCCCTTGTGTGGTGGTTAGTGGTTAGATTCAGTGTGGCCTCTCCCCATTATCCCTAACCCTTAATCATTATTAAAACCTGCGTTTATAAATCCGTTTTGACCTGTGTTACCCAGTCACTTGTTAGTTTCACAGACTCCCTGGCTAGGTGGATCAATGTGGAAGTTAGGATCCAACTGTCACTCCTGTCAGCTGCCAAAACCATTCTTGAACTGTATTCCCCTACCTTGTAATGTCCCAACCTATTGCCCAGTCCTGACTCCTACTCACCCATTCTCTGAACCCAGATAAAAATATATAAGTAAACCCCATGTTTTCCCCATAAGAGTACTAAACTAAAACTCCAAGCTATCTTTTTATAAAACTCAAATAAATAATAGAAACTCTCAAAAGGACAAAAAGGAAAATCAGACAAGGAAAGGGACTTTATTGTAGAACTCATCAGAGACTCAAAAAATAACACTCTGCCAGTGCTACCTGCCTTCCTCACTAAGACATCTGGCTGAGAAGGGAGAATAAAATTAACACAGCAATGGCCACCAAAATCCAAGATTTATAATCCATAAATCCCAAGAAAAGTAAGATAAAACAGAGAAAGCCCCTGACATTGATTAACTTCTATGGAGAACAGGAACAGAGTACAGAGGTGATAACAAAGTGTGATTAACTAGCAAACACATCCAAACTTTCCAAAAAAAAAAGGAAATTGTTCACAAGCTCTTGAGGAACTCAAATTGGAGTTCAAGAACCAAGTAAGAAAGATGGAAGAACAATGGGAAGAAAAGTGGGAGAAAAAATGCAGGTAATTCAAAAGGGAAATAACATTTTAAAGGACAGAATCTTCCACTTGGAAAAAAGAGGCACATAAATCACATGAAATAATAAGTAAATTAAAGACCAGAATTGACCTAAACAGTATATATTTAAAACCATAAACAACCATCATCTGCAAAGGGGATAAATTAAAGCCTTTCCAATGAAATCAAGAATGAAAAAAGGATGTTCATTATCACCTCTATTATTTAACTTTGGACTAGAAACACTAGCAAAGGCAATTAGAAAAGGAAAAAAATTGAAGGTATTAAAATAGGTAATGAAGAGACTAAACTATCACTCTTTGCAGATGATATGATGGCCTATTTAAAGAATCCGAGAGAATCAACTAAAAAGCTAGTGGAAATAATCAACAACTTTAGCAGAGTTGCAGGATACAAATCAACTTTAGCAAAGTTGCAGGATACAAAATAAACCCACATAAATCATCACCATTTTTACATATTTCTAACACATCCAAGCATCAAAAGTTAGAAAGAGAAATTCCATTTAAAATCACCCTAGACAATAGAAAATATTTAGGAATCTATTTGCCGAGACAAACACAGGAATTATATGACACAACCACAAAACACTTTCCACAAAACTAAAACTAGATCTAAAAAATTGGAAAAATATTAATTGCTCATGGGTAGGATGAACTAACATAATAAAAATAACAGTCCTATCCAATTAATTAACTTATTCTATGTTATACCTATCAAACGCCCAAGAAACATTTTTTATTGAATTAGAAAAAAATATGACAAAATTTATTTGGAAGAACAAAAGATCAAGAATATCAAGGGAAATAATGAAAATAAATGTGAAGGATGGGGTCCTAGCAGTACCAGATGTTAAACTCTACTATAAAGCAATAGTCATCAAAACAATATAGTATTGGCTAAGAGAAAGAAGAGAGGATCAATGGGATAGACGTGGAATAAATGATGTAAGGGGGAAAAAGTTTTGTTGTTGTTGTTGAATATATTAAAAGGTTGATTGCCAGAGGACTGAACAATTATCAATCCTCAATTAAGAATGATCTCAATTCAAAATTGACTTTTATGGAAGTTTATCTAAAAATTAAGAAAAGAGAGGGAAAGTGTTGAGATCTCTTTATCATCTCTGATAATCTAATAAGGACCTTTTAGTTGATAAGGAAATTACAGGACACTGAACATCTTTTACCTCATGCTTCCAGCTCTGTCTCCTGGAGCATGGAGTTTATTATATATATTTCAAGACTCATTTCACACAAAAGAACCCCCCCAAAACATTACAGATGTGCAGAAGTTATAAATTTTGTCATATCGAAACACAAAACATTGGCTTCAGAATAGAACAAGGCCAAGGCTGAATTTTGACTGGGTTCTTATCAGAAAGCCAAGTCGGGGAATATCCTTTTCAGGGTTGAATTGCCCCCTCTAAGGTTCTGGCCTTGACTATATCAGGCAGCTGCATTCCTGGCCAAAGGGGGAGAGTGTTAACCATTTAACTTCTGGTTATCTAGGAACTTAAAGCTTTATAATAAGGCCACAATACTTTTCAACAACAAATTACAAGGATCACAAAAGGGGTCAAAAGAGGAGTCTCAGATTTTTATCTATTCTCTTATTGGCTTCCCCCAGGAAAGTAAGAAAATTAGTGAGAGAATAAGATAGGATAAGTGATCCAACACACTGAGTAAATTGCTCCAGCCCCTGGCTCAAACCAGGCAGATTTAATTAACTAGTCCTTAATTGGAAAAGGTCAAGCCTTGAGCTAAGAGCCAGAGGCCCAAAGGCCCAAGAGGTGTATGAAGCAAAGCTCCAGTCGCAGAGTCTCTTTGAAAGGAAAGTTCCTTAAGAAAAGTTCGGATATACTGTGGCCCAATTGAGCATGGACTTCTCTAGTAGCAGCAATGCAATGATCCAGGACAATTCTGAGGGACTTATGAGAAAGAACTATCTTAACATCCAGAGAAAGAACTATGGGAGTAGAAACACAGAAGAAAAACAACTGCTTGATCACATGTTTCAATGGGGATATGATTAGTGGTTCCCAAACTTTTTGGGCTTACCGCCCCCTTTTCTGAAAAAATATTACTTAGCACCCCCTGTCACATACTATCACCACCCCCAAATGCACCTGTGGACATCACCTCTTCTCCCTGGATTGCTGCAGCACCTAATAGGGGGCAGTGGCACCAACTTTGGGAATCACTGCTCTAGATAACAGATCTAGTACAGGTATCAATAATACGGAAATAGGCCTTGATCAATGACACATGTAAAACCTAGTGGAATTGCTCATTGTCTTTTAATGAGGGTGGAAGGAGGTGACGGAAGGAATCATGTAATCATGGGAAAATATTCATAAATAAATAAATAAATGAATAAATAAATAAATGAACTTAATTTAAACAAATATCAGAGATATAATTAGGATCAAACAATATTTTAGAACTTCCATGTCAAAATAGTGGAAGGCATGAAACATGATTTTCTAGAAGACAAAAGATGAAGATTTTTTATTGAGATTAATGTAACCAACAAATTTAATTATAATATTTTAGGAGGAAAAAAATCTCTGGAGAAAACTGAAAAGGAATAGAAAGGAATATATCTTATTCTCCATAGTATATGGAAGCTATCCAAAAATTGGCCATGTGTTAGGGCATGAAATTCTCACAATAAAAAGTAGGAAAAAAGAAAGCAGAAATAAATAAATAAAGGAATGAATAAATAAATAAATGAATGGATATGTATATACACACATATATATCTTATTCACATCACAATACAATAAAAATTCAATCAATAAGGGATCATAGAAAGACACTTAAAATTAATTGGAATCTAAATATTATAATTTTTTCAAATGGCTACTTCAAAGATCAAATAATAAAAACAATAATTTTATTAAAGAGAATTAAAAATTCCAAAGCATTCATGATAAAAAAGATATGCACCACCATATAAGAAATAAATGGAGTAAAATGCATATTTTAATATACCATTCTTCACTTTATTAAGTGTAATATGTGTATTGTTTCACAATAAGCTGACCATGGAAATATGTATTATTGTGATAATGTATGTATAATATATTTCATATTATTTACATTCTTTAGTATGGGAATAATGTAGAGGTAAGGGATGGGAGGAATGGAGAGAATATGGATTGCAAAAAAATCTGAAAGTGCATATTAAAAATTGTAATGACAATTAATTTGGAAAATGAATAAATATAAACAAATATAAAGAGAAAGACATCAAGGAGACAATATAACAAAATTTATGGGATGCAGTCAAAGCAGTACTTAGGGGGAAATTTCTATCTTTAAATACATCAGTAAAGCAGAGAATGAAACAGAATAAGGAATAGATTATGAAACTAAAAAAAATAAAGAATGATTTAAAAATCCCTAATTAATTACAAAATTCAACATCTTGAAAATTATAATTTATTTATTTATTTATTTTTTAAACCATTGTACTTCAGTGTATTGTCTCATAGGTGGAAGAGTGGTAAGGGTAGCAATGGGGGTCAAGTGACTTGCCCAGGGTCACACAGCTGGGAAGTGGCTGAGGCTGGGTTTGAACCTAGGACCTCCTGTCTCTAGGCCTGACTCTCACTCCACTGAGCTACCCAGCTGCCCCCCATCTTGAAAATTAAAGAGAAACAAATAAAGTAGTAAGAAAATCATTTAACTAATAAATAAGATGAAGAAAAAACTTTTATGTAAAATAAATTAGACTATTAGTTAATTGTATTTTAAAAAAGAAACAATTAAAACAGATTAACAGTATCAAAAATGAAAAGGGAGAATTCACCACCCATGAAGAGTCATTTAAAGTTGCATCCAACATTTATTATTTTCCTTTACTTTCCTATTGGTCAATCTGCTAAATGTAAGGTAATTCCTCTAAGTGGTTTTAGTTTGCATTTCTCTAATCAGGTGGAATTTAGAACATTTTTACTTATGATTACAGATAGATTTGATTTCTAAATCTGAAAACTACCTCTTCATATCTTTTGACCACATATAAATTGGTAAATGACTTGGAGTCTTATAAATTTGACTTAGTTCTTTATTTTGAGAAATTTGACCTTTATCAGAGTAATTTGTTTTAAATGTTTTTTCTTAGTTTATTTCTTCCCTTCTAATCTTAATTTCATTGGTTTTGTTTGTATAATGTAATGAATTATTCATTTTACATCTTGTAATGTTCTCTATCTCTTTTTGGGACTTAAATTCTTCCATTCTACAAAGATCTGACAGATAAACTATTCTACATTCCCCTAATTGAGTTATAATATTACTCTTTATGTATATAATCATATACCCATTTTGACCTTATCTTGGTATAGCGTGTGAGGTATTGATCTAAACCTAATTTTTGACATACTGTTCTCCAATTTTCTCAGCAGTTTTTGTTAAATAATGAATTTTTTATGCAAAAAGCTTGAATCTTTGGGTTTACACAAGATTTCTGAAATGATTTTGCCATTGTCTGTTCCATTGATCCATCCATCTATTAGCCACTACTAGTTGTTTTTTTTTTTTATGATTACTGCTATATAATACAATTTAATATCTGATACTGGTAAGCCACCATCAATTACATTTTTTTCATTAGTTCCCTTGATATTCTTAAGTCTTTTTTCTTACAGATTAATTTTGTTATTATTTTTTCTAGTTCTATTAAATAGTTCTTGGTAATTTGATAGATATATCAGTGAATAAGTAATTTAATTTTGGTAGGATTGTCTTTCTTACATCAACTTGGTCAACTTGTGAGCAATTAATGTCTTTCCTATTGTTTAGATCAAATTTTATGTGTGTGTAATGTTTTATTATTGTATTCATATAATTCCTGAATTTGTTTTGGCAAACAGATTCCAAACTATTTTATAATGTATAGAGTGATTTTAAATGAAGTTTTTCTTTCTAACTCTTGCTGCAGAGTTTTGTTGGAAATACATAGAAATGCTGATGATTTTGTGGATTCATTATGTATTCTGCAACTTTGCTAAAGTTATTATTTCAACCAGTTTTTTAGTTGATTTAATAGCATTCTCTAAGTATATCATCATATGATCCATAAAGAGTAATAATTTAGTTTCCTCATTGCCAAATTTAATTCCTTCAATTACTTTTTCTTCTTAAATTATTAAAGTTAGCATTTCTTGTACAATATTAAATAATAGTGGTGATAATAGGCATCCATGCTATATTCCTTATCTTAAATGGAAAGTTTTTAATTTATCTCCCTTTCCAGATGATGCTTGCTGATGTTTTTTTAATTTTTTTAGATTTAATATTTTATTTTTTTAGAAAAATTTTTCCATGATTACATGATTCCTGTTTTTACTTTCCCCTTCACACCCTTCATCCCCCCCCATATCCAACGTGCATCTCCACTGATTTTAACATATGTGATTAGTCAAGACTTATTTACAATTTATTGATAGTTGCATTGGTGTGGTCATTTAATGTCTACATCCCCAAACATGGCCGTATCAACCCATGTGTTCAAGCAGTTGGTTTTCTTCTGTGTTTCCACTCCTGCAGTTCTTCCTCTGAATGTGGGTAGCATTCCTTTCCATAAATCCCTCATAATTGTCCTGGGTCATTGCATTGTTGCTAGTAGAGAAGTCCATTGCATTCGATTTTACCACAGTGTATCAATCTCTGTTTTCAATATACTTCTGGCTCTGCTCCTTTCACTCTGCATCAATTCCTAGAGGTCTTTCCAGTTTACAAAGAAGTCCTCCAGTTTATTATTCCATTGAGAACAATAGTATTCCATCATCAGCATATACCACAATTTGTTCAGCCAGTCCCCAATTGAAGGGTATACCCTCATTTTCCATTTTTTGCCACCACAAAAAGCACAGCTATAAATATTTTTGTGCAAGTCTGTTTATCTATGATCTCTTTGGGGTACAAACCCAACAATGCTATGGCTGGATCAAAGGGCATGCAGTCTTTTAGAACTCTTTGGGCATAGTTTCAAATTGCCATCCAGAAGAGTTAGATCAGTTCACAACTCCACCAGCAATGCATTTATGTCTGAATTTTGCCACATCCCCTCCAACATTCATTACTCTCCCCTGCTATCATTTTAGCCAATCTGCTAGGTGTGAGGTGGTACCTCAGAGTTGCTTTGATTTGCATTTCTCTAATTATTAGAGATTTAGAACACTTTCTCATGTGCTTATTGATAGCTTTGATTTCTTTATCTGAAAATTGCCTTTTCATGTCCCTTGACCATTTATCAACTGGGGAATGGCTTGATTTTTTATACAATTTATTTAGTTCCTTGTATATTTGAGTAATTAGACCTCTGTCAGAGATTTTGTTATAAAGATTTGTTCCCACTTTGTTATTTCCCTTCTGATTTTAGTTGCATTGTTTTTGTTTGAACAAAACCTTTTTATTTTAATATAATCAAAATTATTTATTTTATATTTTGTAATTTTTTCTAACTTTTGCTTGGTTTTAAAATTTTCCCTTTCCCATAGATCTGAAAGGTATACTATTCTGTGTTCACTGAATTTACTTATAGTTTCCTTCTTTAAATTCAAATCATTCACCCATTCTGAATTTATCTTGGTGTAGGGTGTGAGATGTTGATCTAAAACTAATCTCTCCCATATTGTTGTCCAATTTTCCCAATAGTTTTTGTCAAATAGTGGATTTTTGAACCAAAGGTTGGGCTCTTTGGGTTTATCATACATTGTCTTGCTAATGTCACTTACCCCAAGTCTATTCCACTGACCCTCCCTTCTGTCTCTTAGCCAGTACCATACCATTTTGATGACCACTGCTTTATAGTACAGTTTAATATCTGGTACTTCTAGGCCCTCTTCCTTCACATTTTTAAAAAAATTCCTTTGATATTCTTGATCTTTTGTTCTTCCAAATGAACTTTGTTATAGTTTTTCTAATTCAGTAAAGAAGTTTTTTGGTAATTTGATAAGTATGGAACTAAATAGGTTAATTAATTTGGGTAGGAATTTTATTATGTTAGCTTGTCCTACACATGAGCAATCAATGTTTTTCCAATTATTTAGATCTAGTTTTAAGTTTTTGGAAAGTGTTTTGTAGTTGTGTTCATATAATTCCTGTGTTTGTTTTGGCAGATAGATTCCTAAGTATTTTATATTGTATAGGGTGATTTTAAATCGTATTTCTCTTTCTACCTCTTGCTGCTGTGATGTGTTGGAGATATATAGAAATGCTGATGATTTATGTGCATTTATTTTGTATCCTGCAACTTTGCTAAAGTTGTTGATTATTTCTACTAGCTTTTTAGTTGATTCTCTAGGATTTTTTATGTAGATCATCATATCATCTGCAAAGAGTGATAGCTTAGTCTCCTCATTGCCTATTTTGATACCTTCAATTTCTTTTTCTTCTCTAATTGCTACTGCTAGTGTTTCTAATACAATGTTAAATAATAGAGGTGATAGTGGGCATCCTTATTTCTCGCCTGATCTTATTGGGAAGGCTTGCATATGATGCTTGTTGATGGTTTTAGATATATACTATATATTATTTTTAGAAAAGGTCCTTCTAAGTTTTCAATAGGAATGGATGCTGTATTTTGTCAAAGGCTTTTTCAGCATCTATTGAGATAATCATGTGGTTTTTGTTGGTTTTCTTGTTGATACAGTCAATTATGTGGATGGTTTTACTAATGTTGAACCATTCTTGCATTCCTGGTATAAATCCCACTTGATCTTAATAGATAACCCTTATGATCATTTGCTGGAGTCTTTTTGCTAATATTCTTTTTAAGATTTTTGTATCTATGTTCATTAAGGTGTTTGGACTATAGTTTTCTTTTTCTGTTTTTGATCTACCTTGCTTTGGGATCAGTAACATATTAGTGTAATAAAAGGAATTTGGTAGAACTCCTTCTTTGCTTATTATGTGAAATAGTTTGTATAGTTTTGAAATTAGTTGTTCTTTGAAGGTTTGATAGAATTCACTTGTGAATCCATCTGGTCCTGGGAATTATTTTTAGGGAGTTCTTTGATGGCTTGTTCAATTTCTTTTTCCGATATGGGATTATTTAAGTATTTCTTCTACTGTTAATCTAGGCAATTTATATTTTTGTAAATATTAATCCATCTGACCTAAGTTGCTATATTTATTGCCATATAATCGGGCAAATAGTTTTTAATGATTTCCTTGATTTCCTCTTCAATAGAGGTGAGGTCTCTCTTTTCATCACTGATACTGATGATTTGGTTTTCTTCTTTCCTTTTTTTAATTAGATTGGCCAGTACTTAGTCAATTTTGTTTGTTTTTTCAAAGTACCAGCTTCTAATCTTATTTATTAATTCAGTAGTTCTTTTACTTTCAATTTTATTGATTTTTCCTTTAATTTTTATAATCTTTAATTTGGTCTATAGCTGGGTATTTTTAATTTGTTCCTTTTCTAGATTTTTAATTTGCATGCCCAGTTCATTGATATTTGCCCTCTCTAATTGGTTAATACATGCATTCAAGGATATAATTTCCCCCAAGTACTGCCTTAGCTGCATCCCACAGATTTTTGTAGAATGTCATCCTTATCATTCTCTTCAATTAAATTATTGATTATTTCTATGATTTCTTTAACCAACTGGTTTTGGAGAATTATATTGTTTAATTTCCAATTAGTTTTTGATTTTCCCTGTCCAAGTGCCCTTACTAATTATTATTTTTATTGCATTATAATCTGAAAAGGTTACATTTATTATTTCTGCTCTTTTGTCTTTGTTTGCCATGTTTAATGCCCTATTACGTGGTCAATCTTCATGAATGTGTCAGCTGAAAAGAAGGTGTATTCCTTTTTGTCCATATTTATTTTTCTCCAAAAATCTATTAAATCTAATTTTTCTAGGATCTCATTCACCTCTCTTATCTCTTTCTTATTTATTTTTTTGGTTTGATACATCTAGATCTAAAAGAGGAATATTTAGATCTTCCACTAGTATAGTTTTACTATCTATTTCCTTCTTGAGCTCTGCCAGTTTCTCCTTTAGGTATTTGGATGCTATACCATTTGGTGCATACATGATGAGTACTGTTTTTTCCTCATTGCATACTTCCTTTTATCAGGATGTAATTACCTTCCCGTTCTCTTTTAAACAGATCTATTTTTCCTTTGGCTTTGTCAGAAATCATGATCACCACTCCTGCCTTCTTTTTCTCAGTTGAGGCCCAAAAGATTTTGCTCCAGCCCTTGACCATAAACCTGTGTATGTCTATCTGCCTCATATGTGTTTCTTGTAGACAACATATGGTAGGACTTTGGATTCTAATCCACTCTTCTATTTGCTTCTGTTTTATGGGTGAGTTCATCCCTTTCACATGCAGAGTAATAATTATCAGTTGCACATTCCCCAACATTTTGGTATCCTCTCCTAGTTCTACCCTTCTTCTTATGCTATTTCCTTTTAGACCAGTGGTTTGTTTTAAACCAGTTCCCCTTGATTTACTTCCGTTTCCATCCTCTCCCTCATTATTCCCCTCTTTTTATTTTTAAAGCCTAATGAATTCCCTCTCCCTTCTCCTCCCCTCCCTTTTTTGACCTCCCCTCCTCCCTACTCCCCTTGATTTATCCTTTTTGACTTTCTCAGTAGGGTTAGATAGAATTCTATATCTCAATGGATATAGCTATTCTTCCCTCTCAGGGTTAATTTTTCTGAGAGTAATGTTTAAGTATTACCTATTAATGTTCCCTTTCTCTCCTTCTTATAATAGTTTTCATCCCCTCCCCTTCACATGCCCACTTTGTGTGGTATAGAATATCCTATTTTTCTTATTCATTCAAGTTTCTCTTGGTGCCATCTACTATTCACCTCATGTCCGTTTTTTCCTCCCATGTCATCTTAAACGATTTAGTACTCCAGACTCTCCCTATAAATAATTCTTCTAATTACTATAATAGTGAATACAGTTTTTGAAAATTACAGATGACATTTATCCATATAGGAATACAAATAATTAGATCATAGTGAAGCCCTTAAAGAGGCAAATTGAAAAATAAGAGTGTTCTTTCTTTCCCCTCTGTTTCTTATTTACCTTTTAATGTTTTTCTTGGTTTTTGTAGTTGGATATCAAACTTTCCATTTTGTCTTGCTCTTTTCTGTGCAAATACTTGGAAACCTTCTATCTTCTTGAATGCCATACTTTCCCCTGAAAATATATAATCAGTTTTGATGGGTAAGTGATTCTTGGTTGTAGACCCATTCTCTTGTCTTCCTGAATATCATATTCCAAGCCTTGAGGTATTTTTGTGTGGAGGCTGCCAGATCCTGTGTGATCCTGATTGGTGCTCTTTGATAGCTGAATTGTCTCTTTCTGGCTTCTTGTAAAAAATTCTCTTTTACTTGGAAGCTCTTGAATTTGGCTATTATATTCCTGGTGGTTGTCTTTTCAGGGTTTAGTGTAGAGGTTGATCTATGAATCCTTTCAATGTCTATATTGCCCTCTTGTTGTAGAACTCCAGGGTAGTTTTGTTGGATAATTTCTTGTAGTATGGAGTCCAAATTTCTATTAATTTCTGCTTTTTCAGGAAGACCAATGATTCTCAGATTCTTTTCTAGACCTGTTTTCTTGATCTGTCAATTTATCAGTGAGATATTTCATGTTTCCTTCTATTTTACCAGTCTCTTGACTTTGCTTTCTTGCTGTTTTGAGAGATCATTGGCTTTTAATTCCAATTCTGGTCTTTAGAGACTGATTTTCTGCTATAATCTTATGATTTTTTTTTCATTTTGGTCTATCCCATTTTCCAAGTATTTAATTTTGGTCTCCAATGTGCTTATCATTTCATTTGATTTCGGGGCATCTTTCTCCAAAAGGGAGTTTCTGTCTTTTAAACTGTTTATTTCCTTTTGAACTATTTCCCACCTCCCTCGCCACATTTCTTCCATCTTTTTCATGACCTCAGATTTGAACTCTTCAAGAGCTTATGACCAATTTTCATTTTTTGGAAGGTTTGGTTGTGATTACTTGTTTGTTATCAACTGCTGTTTGCTGTGTTGTCTGGATTTTTTCTGTGTAAAAGTTTTTGAGCGTTAACGATTTCTTCTTGATCTTTCTCTTTTGAGATTCTTGTGCCTGGCTTGCCATTATTATTATTTCTTTTTATGTCAGAAGTCTTGGTGAGGCAGAAAGGCTCTCTGCCTATCCTATCTAGCTGTGGAACAGCTTTGGTCTGAGTCACAGCACTGCGTGCCCTCTCAGCTTTTTCCTCATGCTCAGGGTTGGTCTGAGCTCTTTAGGCCCCCGAGGTCTCAAATCTAGTTGTTCTCAAGGTCAAGCCAACTGGTGGTCCCCTTGCTTGGTCCTCTGCCCAAAGCTTCTTTAACAGTCTCAGGTTGCTGCTTCCTCAGTCATGCACCCCTCTGTGCTGGGTTCCCACCCAGTGTCTGTGCCTTCATTCAATGTCCATGCCTGAGCTCAAGGTCTGTGTTCAAAGTCCAGTTCTTTAGCCTCTTGGGGTCTTAAGTCTTGCTGCTCTCAGGAGCAGGACCTGGTGATCCCAGGTAGCTGCCAAGAACTTAATGAATGTCCCAAACTTGCTTTAACTCTTTGTGCTTGTAGGTGGTGTGGGGGGAGGGTGTTGCTCAGCTCACATTTTAACTAGAGCTATTTTACCCCCTTATCACATGGAAATGCCCTGATCCCATGTACCTTCAATGCTGTGCCCTGTTGTTGGGCACTTCATTCATCTGGATTTGTTTTTATGTCCTCTTGAGGAGTTCTATAGGTGTGGGTTAGGCAAGGTTAAGCAGCTGCTTCCACTCTGCCACCATATTAACCTGGAAGTCTGATCCAAATATTCTTGAGGGCAATGTGGAGCTATACTCTAAGGGTTATAAAACTGTATATCCTTTGATCCAGGAATAGCACTAATAGGTCTGTATACCAAAGAGATTTTTAAAAATGGAAAGAAACTACTTATACAAAAATATTTACAGAAGCACTTTTTTGCTAGAAAAGAATTGGAAATTGAAAGGATATCCATAAATTGAGGGATAGCTGAAGAAATTTTGGTATATGACAGTGATAGAATACTATGGAGCTGTAAAAAATGACGAACAGGATGATTTCAGGAAAATTACAACAAAGCAAAACAAAAACAAACCTGTGAACTGCTGCAGAGTGAAATAAGCCAAACCAGGAGAACACTGTACACAGTAACAGCTATATTGTACAGTGATCAATTGTGAAAGATTTTGCTTCTTTAAGCAATATAATCATCTAGGACAATTCTGTTGGACTTATGACAAAGAACACTATCCAACCAAAAGAAAAAAAAAGAAAGAAAAAGAACTGTTGGAGTCAGAATACAGCCCAAGACATATTGTTTTTCACCTTAGTTTATTTGTGTCCATATTTGGGAATTTGAGTTTTATATGTGTATTACCTTATAACAATGACCAATATGCAAATATGTTTTGTATGAACATACTATATCCCAGATCAAATTGCTTGCCATCTGTAGTGGGGTGAGACAAGAGAGGGAGAGAAACAATTTAGATTTATAACTTCAGAAAATATTTTGGATTTGTAAGTTCAGAAAATATGTTTGGCAAATTATTACATTTCATTAGAAACATAAAATATCTTTAAAAATAATAAAGCATAAAGGATGGAAAAAAGAATGACAATCTCAGTTTACCTAATCCACTTTAATTTTAATTAATTTCTCTTTCTTTTTCTCTCTCTTTATCTATCTGTCTTTCTGTTTGATTGTCCATCCATCCATCCATCCATCCATCCATCCATCCCATTTCCCAAGATGAGCAGAATGGTACAGTGAATCAAGTCTCTAAGTTAGGAGGATGAATCTGAATGTCATATCTTGCACTGAGTAGTTATCTGTCCATTGCTAAAACAGTCAGGTTTTCTGAGCTACTAGTACCTCATTTATAACACTAAATTAACCATCCCAATAATATTGATTTCACTAGGTTCGTGTTAGGCTAAAATGCTATAAAATATGGAAAGCATTTGACAAATTTTAAAACATGTAAGTATAATTTTTTGGTAGACTAATGAAGAGGAGTAAAAAGGACATTCATGTTAGTGACCAGTGGCAAAATATTTAGTATAGCAACCTCTGAGATATAAGTTGAAGGACTTTTGATTAAAGAAAAGTACTCTTTTGCAGAATCCACTTGCATGAGGGTTTTAAATTGCTACAAAATATTCCAGATTCATGTTCACATTAAATGTAAATAAATAATAAATTTATTCCTTGGTTGCTGAATGAATTAATACTATGTTTATATAATCAAGATGTGTTATAAGCTTATGTGTTTTAAAGTATAACTATTTATTCTACTGTCTACCATTCCAGACTTTTAGATATAGTGATTTTTTAAAGTAAAAAATTAATTGTTTTCTTCCTAGGTTTTTTATTAGAAAATATGGTCAACTCCTACAACAAAATTAGTGACTTTAATTCTCAGAAGGCTGATGTTTCTTTTTACTTGTGTGTTATTGATTTTTAATGACTCATTCATAGAATTACATGAAGTTTTAGGTTTCAGAGGGTACAGTAGTCACAATATGAGTTCATGTCAGCATCTTTTCAGCTGTAAATGTGGTATAATAGATCCATACTACCTAGAGGATACTTTTGAGCTTTGGGGACCTTGACAACTATAGATGCACATGTAGTCAATCTCACCTTATAGAGATGAGGCCTATTTTCAGGGCTGTAAATCAAGAGATGAGAGTAGAAATTTTCTAGTAATAAAAACTATCTTCCAAATATTAAGCAGCAACACAGCGCTTATCAAAGGGATTTCCACAATAGAGAATCAAGGAAGTATGCCTCTTCATTATATATCTTTTCTTGCCTTACAATATTTAAGTATTTTGCCTTCCTGAGAGAATCAGTTAGCATTATCAGACACTTAGGAGTCATGTATATATTTGAAGTCCAGGGAAGACTAGCATTTGGAAAATACCACTAGTTTTGCCTGTATACATCTGTCAAAGTGATTTTCCTGAAAACCAGTTCTGATCATATCACTCTCTTACTTGATGAAATCTAATGATGGTGCTTCTAGGATCATATTTAAACTCTTCCTTTGATTTTTACAAACTATTTTTTTCTAGCTTTATTACACACGACTTCCCTTAACACAGTTTATAGTCCAACCAAAGTAGACTTTATCTATAGTATCTCATTGCTCATTTTTGTAGCTTTAGAGTGAAATTCATTCATTCCTGTAATTCCATCTCAACAACATATTCCAATTTCTTAAAAAAAACAAAACCCAACACCCTACTTTCCTTTGAGGACCAGTTCGTGTTCAATCCTTCTTCATTTTCCTATTTCCCCCAGATGACATTTGTTCTGAAAAATTTATTGTGTATCTTTTTGGCAAGTATAGTACTTATATACTCACAAATCTCCCTAGGAGAGTTAGCAAACTTTTTAAGGAAGAGATCATATCATTTTCTATCCCCTAGATCTTAGCATATACTGCCACATAGTGAGTACTTAATAAGTATTTGTTGATTGATTGGTTAATTTATATACAAGGCCACCAAGGTTCTCAGGGCTCGAATCTTCACCAAGATGCTTCAAGACAAGTATCATTGTCATATTGGTGATACTCATTACTGACTACTGAAAGGAAATAAAGAACTAAGAAAAGAAAAACTCACAACTTGTCCAGTAAATTCATGTTTTGTTCAGTAGACAATATTAGAGGTGTATTTACTCACTTTCTCTGGGTATGTTTCAAACTAAATCTATCCTCAAGTTTCATAATTAATGTATCAGAAAAATATTATCAACTTGATAGCAGGGATTGCTTTTTATCTCTATTATCGAGTATAACTTGCACATAATAGGAAGAATTGAGTGAATGAATAAATAATAGAAGAGGTGAAATGTGTGTGAACATTTAGAAAGGTGTATTGTTCGGTATCATCAGGATATATTAAGAATAGACCACAATACCTAGAGAAATTTTATTTTTTTTACAAAGTAATTACATGAGTATCATCAAAATAATGAATAATATTGCAATAAAATAGTTGGTAAAGTCTTAGTTTATACTTATGAATCACATAAAGAGATATGGGCCAGGTGATGATAACTCAAGTTTATAAATGATTGACAGTACCTAAATATCAGCCATTAATGTCTTACTATCAATGTAAAAAATAAGTCTCTTTTGGAGTGCTTCAGAGATCTGTCCTTGGGCTTGTACTATTTAGCAATTTTGTTAGTAATTTGGATGAAGAAATATTTGTCAAATTGACCGATGAAAAAGCTACATTGGATAAGTAGCAGAAGCATGACATATCTAAACAGATTTGAACAAGCTAAAATAGGGCTAAATATCATATTATATATTTATATGATGTGTGTGTATGTGCAGGTGTCTACATGTACACATACATATATGTGTAGTTGCTCATCAGTATTGAAAAGTACAAGATAGATAAAAGACGGTTAGATGACAGTTGCTATGCTTTGGACATTTTAACATACTACTAGCTCAATGTAAATCAATAGTGACAAGGTAATCAAAAGCTTATCAGTTTCCTGGCCTTTATTAAGAATAGTTTTCTACTCTAAATAGATTTCCTGTTCTCTGTCCTAGTCAGGTCATATATAGAGTACAATTCCCATTGTAGGTGTCCCATTTTAGAAAGGATATAAATAAGTTAAAGAATGTCTAAAGGATGATTATGACAGCTAACATTTGAAAAAAATGGGACTAATTTGTCTGGAAAAGAGAAATTGCAGAAAGATATAGTGAAAGTTATTTTTATTTGAAGAGCTATTATATGGAAGAGGGATTTGACTTTTTCTGTATGGCTCCAGAGATGAGAAGCTATAATAATTAGAATAAATTGTGGAAAGGTATATTCAGACTTTAAGTAATGTATATTTCTAACAATCAGAGTGATCTAAAAAGGGGATAGGCTATTGCAGAAGGTACTGATTTTTGATTGGAATTTTTTGAGTGCAGATTGGATGGCCAATCATCAGAGATATTTTAAAAGGGATTCATGATCAGTTAGGGGTCAGTCTATCTATGAACTATAAGGACACTTCAGATTGTGAGTTCTTATCATTCTGTGAAATTATCAAACTCAATGGACCTTATTATGTCACCTGTATGCAGGAAAAAAATATACAAATACCTTGTTTTGTTTGACTATGAATATTTGTTGCAGAGGTTTTGCTTTTTGTTTTGTTTTTAATTTCAAAGGGTTTGGGATGGAATGGGAGAGAAAATATTTTTTATTAAGTAAAATATTTAAATTATTGAATTTTATATTGAAAAATATTGATCACTTATAAAATCATGAGGGCAGCAGGGTAAACTAAATAATAATAAATCTAACTTTTCTCCTTACAATTTACAATGTACTTTTCTTAAAATCATTCTGTGAGGTAAAGTCAGTATAATCATCTCTTTTCTAAATAAGGAAATGAGGGCCACAGAAGTGAAATCACTTATCCCATGCCATAAATTAATGTGTGGCAAACCTGGGGGAAGAACCAAGATCTTTTGGCTTTTTGTTTGATTTTCTTCTCCATACAGTACTTCTTTATGTGATCTTTATCTAAGGTATCATCAAGCTCTGAAATGCTAAATTCTAATATAAAAGGAACAATTTAAGGTGAGTAAAAATAAGACCATTTAACTACATGAAGAAATATATTATTGCTACTAATAAAGTTTTATTAATTCAGCTTGATTGACTGCTATTCAATATAGTTTACATAATGATTTTAATTTCTGCCCCATCTGTCTTTTTTGATTAATATAAATTACCTCAGCTTCTAAAGTAACTCAGCCATGATTCTCAGCATTTCATCTCAATAAAATTGACAGGCTTCCCAATGAAGCTTAGCTTAATAAACTAAAGTATTTTTAAAGTTAAGAATGCTTTCAGACCTTTAGATAATAAACTCTATCCAGTCTGATTACATATAATTCACCAGTAAAAATCTATTCTATTGTTTCAGTATACCTGGCAGGAATTGAGAGAAAAAAATGAAAAGCCACCAGCCATAGCATTTGTTCATATAAGTTCCATTATATATGACAGGTTTGGCTTTTTTTTTACAGTTTGTGCCTTATAGGTACTTAAGTTCACATGTTTCAAAGGTAAATACTCCAAGAGGCTAAGTATATAAGTGGGTAAACATAACATTTTCAGAATGAGAATATTAAAACCTCAAAATTATTTTTATGGTAGTACAATAATATTTCATAACTTCAGCATCAAACATTGTAAAGGAGTTTGTTATTCACATGTATTAGTGACAAAAAGTATGGTCCCTGTGATGATCTAAAAAATGAGCCATAGGCATTTGGAAAGGTAAAAAATGAATTAGTTTTATGAAAGTTGACTGGTGTAATTGCAGGTTTATTAAAAGATTTGTTTGAGAGGGGGTAGGTTATAGTCAATAATTTAGCTGGTGATATAAAAACAAAGTATATCATTGAAGTAAGATTTTTTAAGAGAATTTTTACTCAAAAATATTTAACTTTTTCTACAAGGAAGTTATGGACTTAAATTCTCAAGTAGGATAAATGACTAGAAAGAAACTTCTTGATGATATCTGACTCCCTCATTTTAACTGATGGGAAAATGGAGGTTGAGTAGATGAGTAATCTTATTCCAGGACCCAGAAAAAGTAAATATCTGAACCCTAGTTTCAGTTTTAATTCTCTAATGTGTCCTTTCCATGATATTAGCAATTTTCAACAGTCCAGGGATCCCTGTAGATCCCCAAATCATTCATGGAATCTGTAAGGTCAAAATTATTTTCAATATAATACAATAATGTCAATAAATATAACCAAGGGTATGCTAAAATCTGTTCAAACTGGTTGTTGATAGCCATTTTTAAAAAGTTTCTGTTTGAACATTTACACTTCAGAAATTACAATCAGTAGAAATAGGGACATAATTTATTATTTTGTTTTTTATTGTCTAAAACAAAATGAATGGAGAAAATGTTAATAATGTTGATCAAACTTAAAAATGTGTCATATGTACTCTTTTCTTCTTCTAGAGACCAGTTATTAAACATTTACCAGCATCTGCCTGTATGTAACACACATAAACAAAAGCTATTGTGGAAATGATACTTAAACATTTTTAAGAATATAAAAGGGTCTTGAACACAAAATGTTTGAAAAAATCTACAGTATTTTGTGTTGCCTACTTCTAATTCTTTTCTTTGGATTAGGCACTGAAGACTTTTTAATTTATTTAAAATGTGGATATTACTTGTAAAGTAATTACTTGGAATGTAGTCCACTATTATTAACCATGGATAATTTAGTTAATCAGATTTGTTAGCTAGCTAATTATTTAGTGAGTCAGTAGAGAATAAGCTTTTTGAGGTCAAGGATAGTTACATTCCTTCATATCTCCAGCTCCTAGCACCCTACTTGGCACATAATAGGAGCATACTAAATTCTTTATGATCGATTGAATAGAAGAATACAGGTAATTGTGGCAGCGTGGTAAGGATACCAAGTATGGAACAGAACAAGAATGAATAACACATAAAAATACAAAGAATTGTCCGGTCAGAGAGCATCATATGGTCATGAGTAGTTTGCTTGCTTTGGAATTGAGAAACACTATAAAAGGAGTGAAACAGAATGGAGAAAAGGTAACTTCCATATCTTCATTTCCAGTCTTCAAGGAAAGTTTAAAGAGAGATGTTATACTGCAGGTTGATGTATCAAGGAGAAAGATCAACAGAAATAAATTCTGGGGCAACAATGAGGGAAGAGAAAAGCATTTCTTTCTAGACTACTCAGAAGTTTGATGGTAACAGAACCTCTTAGGAAACAGAAGGTCATGGGAATCAATGGTTCTAAATGGTGTTTAAGGAAAAACAGACTCAGGATTGCAGAAAAAAATACAAAGGAAGGAAGAAAAAGCCCAACTTTTCAATGCAAGGTTTCATTAAAAATATAATTTCAGGCTGTGGGTGTGAAGATATTCACCTTGAACTTGGCTTCAATTTATGTAGATTACAAAGAGGGTAACTTCACCTCTGAAATTTAGAGCAACCATCACAGCTGTGAAGCTTCAACTTTTGTGGTAGTTTCTAGGGCAGCAGCTGGTGAGGTCTTGAACAAAGAAGATATTTCCAGGGCTCAAGAGGGAAGCTTATATTGAAAGGCACAGCTCATTCTCCTTGTGTCATATGAAGGAAATGATTTTTTTTAAATCTGGAAGTAATCAGCATTTTAAATCACTTTGCCATTTTCAAGATAGAACGAAAAGTTCAAGTTCTTCATCTCTTCCAGTTTAATTACTGTCATTCACATGTCACTGCTTTATGTCAAATTGTCAGCTTGCCTCATTTGCTGAAATGGGCAATGGAGTGCATTACAATATTGAGGGGTAAAGACTATAACAGGTATTTTTTTTTTTTTATCCTGGGACTCCATTCTAGGAGCATAGGGCCACAACCAGTAGGCAATGGGTCGCTCAGGGTCACCCAGCTGGGAAGTGCCTGAGCCCGGATTTGAACCTAGGACCTTTCTTCTCTAGGCCTAGCTCTCAATCCACTGAGCTAGCCCAGCTGCCCCTACTTTAGGTTGCAGTTTCTTTAGCAGATGTTTTTACAGGGTGGGGTTGCTAGCCCCACGCCCAACCTTCCTCCTTTTTCATTCGGGCTAGGGACCATCCTTAGCCTAGGAGTGGTAAGGGTGGGTGATAGGGGTCAAGTGACTTGCCCAAGGTCACACAGCTGGAAGTGTCTGAGGCCGGACTTGAACCTAGGACCTCCAGTCTCTAGGCCTGGCTCTTAATTTACTGAGCCACCCAGCTGCCCCAGCCACCCAGCTGCCCCAGCCACCCAGCTGCCCCTAAATTTTTTATATATTTTTAAACCCTTAACTTCTGTGTATTAGTTCCTTGGTGGAAGAGTGGCAAGGGTAGGCAATGGGGGTCAAGTGACTTGCCCAGGGTCACACAGCTGGGAAGTGGCTGAGGCCAGATTTGAACCTAGGACCTCCCGCCTCTAGGCCTGGCTCTCAATCCACTGAGCTATATAGTGGATTAGAATTGAACCTCTGAGAATCTTGAGTATGATCTATTCTGGGTAGCACTGGATTCAAGAAGAAAGCAGAACCTTTATATCTAAATATTTCCTTTCTCTTTCTCACCCTTCATTAAATTGCCCTTTAGAGTTGAGGTAATCTATGAAACTGTATTTCCAGTTCTTAGCATAGTAACTTACATTGTAAGATCAAATGCAGGCTACAGGCAGGAAGGCACCAAGCCTCGAGAGGGGGATGGGTGTTAGAGCAATTGGAACTTCCTTCTCCAGTCAGCACAGAGCCTGCCTGTTGATTTACTTGAAGAAAGTAGGCCAGTAATATACTTATGAAAATTGAGTAAAGCTCCCTCCACAGGCTGGAATGGTTGTGAGAAAGTGTATCCTCGCAAGGAAAGATGGTTTTAGATAATATATGTAGTCTAAAGCCAAAAATAATTGATATAATTTAAATGGGTCCCTCTCAGCTGTCTCCTTGGAATCTCAAACTGTCAGTTCAGCTGGATGATGAAGAATCTCTCAAGGTAAGTCAAATGGCTAAGGTTCTTTAGCTAAAAAATTCAAATGCTATCTGACTTTGTTGTATTATTACTTTTAATAACTAGGGGTATCAAAGGGAAAGGGAAGTTTGAAGGGAGAGAGGGATTGGGAAATCTCTGATTATCAATTGTGACAAGTGGCTGGCTTCACCCCTGCTGGGCTGAAGCACCACCCCTCACCCCCTCAGATCTTCTTTCCCTTCCTACATTAGTGCTATTCTTACCTAAATAAAGTAACTGACTGAACTCTAGATGGATTATTGTTGATGTTGATTGAAGGTCTTCAGAGATTGGTTTTCTGAATCAACTAAATGCTTATAAGATCTTTCAGCAGCAGCAGTAATCAGGTTCAGTGAAGATCAGTTTGGATGGGATACCATAAATGGGTACAGGGTTGTAAGTACAAAGCTCTTCTAGTATGAGGTTTGCTAGACCTAAGAGTATCTGGTTTTCACCACCCTACTTTCTCCCAGATCCCCAAAAACCCAGAGAGTCAGTTCTGCTTAAGGGTTTCCCCTTTTATACCCTGGTTCCAACCATCCTCAACTGCCCTTGCCTTCTTGGGGGTTCTGATGCATTCACCCCACTTAGATTCTTAGCCTACAATAACTAGTATGTACTTTATCTTTTGTTGGGTTTTAATTAATTAGAAGAAAAGACATGAATTTGTAATTTGACTAAAACAAGAAAATAGTTTAAGCTATAAATTGGACTATAGATATGAAAGTTATTTTCCATCTAATCTAATACATCTATTTTACTGCAATCATTCAACAACAAAGTGCCTACTATCAGAAAAGTTCTATGCTACATTTTGTGAATGATATACAGATACTTAATCCATATTTCTATGATTCAGAGATCATAGCTTCAGAGATTTGTAGTTGCTGAATTCAGAACCTCTTTAAATAAATGAAGAAGTGAATGAGGAATTTTTAAAAAGCATATATTAAACACTTATTATATGGAAAGCACTATGCTAAGAGCTGAGGATACAACTAGAAAAGTGAAATACCTCTTGGTTTCTAGGTACTCATTCTAATGGCAGAGATTTCACATACTGAAGGTTTCAGGAATGAGTCCCACAGAATGTTATCATAGTCTTTATGGTTGAGAGACAAAGCAAATATTGTCTCTTCATTAATATAATTCCCACTGATAAAATCATATCAATTTCTTATTTTACAGAACCAAGGACTTTGGTGAAATGAACAATGCCCTTATATAACCCACAAAATGACTCTAATAATCCTATGGATTATGTGAGGTTAAGTGATGACAGGTAAGAACTAGTAAAGGAATGAGGGACTGCTCTACTGGTCCAGAACATTGGCAAAATTTGAATATGTTAATATGGAAGAAAATGAGTATCTTAACAAGTTTATGATTGCATATTAACAGCAGCTAAAAGATATACATATTGGAGCCAAGATGGCAGAGTAAAGCAGAGAAGCTCAGAGTCTCCATGAGAATCCTCTCCAACCAATATTAACATAACACCACAAAACAAATACAGGAGAGAAAGAACCAGTAAGGAAACAGAGTGAAACAACTCTCAAGAAAAGAAAAACTCAAAAGGTAAGCAAAGAACATCTGGGGCCCTGAGATGAGAGGGAAACACAGTCATCAGGAAACTACAGCAGTGTAGAGCAAGCCAAGAGGAAGAAACACACCTTCCCCCCAACATATGCTGTGCCAGGTTCAGAACCTTAATCCAAACCAACATCTGACCCTGAGACCTTGCCTGGGCAAATAGAGGTCCAATCAAACCACACCCCTTGAAATTATAAACCTGTAGAAAAGTACAAAATCCCAGGGTAGTCTATGCTGAAGTGTGCTGACCTGTGTGGGCCCAGAGTGAATTCAGAAATCTCAGTCTGGGCATGGGGTGAGGACAAATCCCATTTTGGGTCCAGACCTTTTTGTGAAAAGCTCAGGATGGAGATCCAGGACAGGGCAATCAACTGTGTGCCTGATTACATCAAGCACCCTGTGAGACCAAAAAATTTAGACCTAAGCCTGAGACTAGAATTTGAGCAATTCCTGATCTTATCAAGCTCAGAATAAAACCAAAAGTTTATGCTCAAGCTTGAGGCAAATCTTTAAGCTATCAGCATCTCAAGGGTTAATTAAATTGACTGTGACTCTCAGAGCTCTTAGTCCTTAGGCCATAATACCATATTGGAAAAACTGAAACTTGCAGAAACTCAGAAAAAAAAGGTAAGGGTAGCATAAAGGAAGGACTAAAGTTTAAGAGGGTACCCTAGCCTCCCAGGAAACAGAGCCTAACTATAAAAAGGTAGGGGATATGAGCAAATAATAAAAATTTCACCCAACTCTAAAGAATGTTTATGGAGACAAAGAGCAAAGTACAGACACAGAAGGAGATAGTGAAATCAAAGTGAACACAAGCAAAGTCCAAAAGAAAAATATGGATTGGACACACATTCTGGAAGAGCTCAAAAAGAATTAAAAAAAACCAATTAAGAGAAAAAAAGGAAAAGTGAGGAAGAGAAATGAAAGCAATAAAAGAAGAAATTAAAGAGGGGAACCAAAAGCTGACAGGAAAATCAGTTCCTAAAAATCAGAATTGATTTCTTTATCTTAAAACTGCCTGTTCATGTCCCTTACCCATTTATTAATTGGGGAATGGCTTGATTTTTTGTACAATTGATTTAACTCCTTATAAATTTGAGTAATTAGACCTTCATCAGAGGTTTTTGTTATAAAGATTTTTTTTCTCAATTCGTTGCTTTCCTTCTAATTTTGGTTGCACTGGTTTTGTTTGTACAGAAACTTTTTAATTTAATGTAATTGAAATTATTTATTTTGTATTTTGTGATATTCTACATCTCTTGCTTGATCTTTAATTCTTTCCTTTACCATAGATCTCATAGGCATAGTATTCTATGTTCACCTAATTTACTTATAGTTTCTTTCTTTATATTTAAGTCATTTACAATTTAGAATTTATCTTGATGTAGAGTGTGAGATGTCGATCTAAACCTAATCTCTCCCATACTGTTTTCTAATTTTTCCAACAGTTTTTGTCAAATAGTGGGTTCTTGTCCCCAAAACTTGGATCTTTGGGTTTATTGTACACTATCTTGCCAGAGTAATTTACCCCAAGTCTATTGCATTTATCCTTCCTTCTTTCTCTTAGCCAGTAACATATTGTTTTTGATGACCACTTCTTTATAGTACAGTTTAAGATGTGGTACTGCTAGGCTCCCATCCTTCACATTTTTTTTATTATTTCCCTTGATATTCTTGATCTTTTGTTCTTATACATGAGCTTTGTTATAATTTTTTCTAATTCTATAAAAAACTTTTTTTTGGTAGTTTGATAGGTATGGCCCTGAATAAGTAGATTAATTTGGGTGATTGTCATTTTTATTACATTAGCTCATCTTATCCAGGAGCAATTAATATTTTTCCAATCATTTAGATCTAGTTTTAATTGTGTGAAAAGTGTTTTATAATGTTGTTCATATAATTCCTTTGTTTGTCTTGGGAGATAGATTCTTAAATATTTTATGTTGTCTAGAGTGATTTTAAATAGAGCTTCTCTTTCTCATTCCTGCTGCTGTCTTGTTGAAAATATAAAGAAATGCTGATGATTTATGTGGGTTTATCTTATACCCTACAACTTTGCTAAAGTTGTTAATTATTTCCACTAGCCTTTTAGTTGATTTTCTGGGATTCTTTAAGTGTCCCATCATATCATCTGCAAAGCATGATAGGTTAGTTTACTCATTGCCTACTTTAATCTCTTTGATTTCTTTTTCTTCTCTAATTGCTACAGTTAGCATTTCTAGAACAATATTAAATAATAGAGGTGATAATCAGCATCCTTGCTTCACTCCTAATCTTATTGGGAAGGCTTCTAATTTGTCCCCATTGTGCATGATACTTGCTGATGGGAACAGAAATGCAGAAGAAAAACATAAGATAGATCATGTTGCACAATATGTTTATGATTAGGGTTTTTTTTAAAACCCTTAACTTCAGTGTATTGGCTCCTAGGTGGAAAAGTGGTAAGGGTGGGCAATGGGGGTCAAATAACTTGCCCAGGGTCACACAGCTGGGAAGTATCTGAGGCCAGATTTGAACCTAGGACCTCCTGTCTCTAGGCCTGACTCTCAACCCACTGAGCTACCCAGCTGCCCCCATGATGGGTTTTGATGTTAAAACTCTACTGCAAATACGAATAATATGGAAATAGGCTTTGAGCAATGATACATGTATAACTCAGTGGAACTGCTTGTGGGCTCTAGGAAGGGAAGGAAAGGAGGAGAATCATGAATCATGTAACCATAAAAAAAAATTCTAAATTAAAAAAAAATAAAGTGAAGGTATAGAGGCTGAATGCAGTTATTCTCATCCTCTTGTTTTCCTTTCTGCCAGCCATCTCCCTGCTAGTTGCCACGTCAGAGTCCTGAGCTTCCCATAGTGGTACCAAGGTACTTTGTCCAGGTTGCAGCTTTTTCCCTGGGATCCCAGTCAGCTGAATTTTTACAGTGGGTCTCAGTGCAGTAGGTGGGGGAGGGGAGTTGAAGATTGAACTTTTCTGCCTTCTTGAGACTTCTTTTCTCCACTATTTATAGATTAGACTAAGCCATTTAAGCTGATCTGTAGAGGTGAATATACCCTAACATCAAAACTTCCAGAAGCAGAGGCCCAAGATGGAGGAGAGGTGGCTGAAGACTGTGACCAGGCTGCCCTCCTCTCTGACCCTCTCCTCCAGCTCCCTCTCTGCCAGCTGTGGTTAGAGTCCTGAATCTCTAGTAGCTGTGGTACCAAGGCACTCCATCTAGGCTGCATTCCTTGCTCTGAGATCCCAGTAACCACTTGATTCTCAGCCCAGTTGGTGTGGGAGGGGTCCTGGGATCTTCCTTCTTTCTTTTCCTTCAACCAGAAAATTCAACTTTCTCTGTGTACCTTTTAGGTTGAATTGAGCAGGAGGGTCCCCCAGCTCTGTCCTGCTGTCATGTTTGTTTTCTATTCTCCTTAAATCACTTTGTTTTTGGTTGGTGTGGAAGGATTTTCACAGAGGAATTGATTATTGCTGCTTCTAAGTCAACATATTGATTCTTCCCCTCCAGGTCCTTTTTCTGACATGTACTGGGTGGTATGATCCAGGAAAAATCATTTAACCTCTTAGTATTCTAAACATCTCTCTGATTATAAATTGTGGCAAAAGATAGAGTCTTGCACTAGTTAAAAAAGGATTTCTTCACCTGGGAATTTCTTATACTTTTGAAAAAAAATACATACATATATATATATATATATTACTTTTATGTAATGTTTTGAAATGTATTGTTCATTTAATTTTAATATTTATTTCTCTTAAAATGTTGAGTTCCAAATCCCCTCTCTCCTTCCCTCCACCTTCACTCTTCAATGATAACACAAACAACTTGATAAATGTTGAAAGTTATACATGTGAAATTTTGCAAAATATATTTCCATATTCTCCATACTGCAAAAAAAAAGGAAAAATAAAGTAAGAAAATACTTCAATTCATACTCAGAATTTACCAGTTCTCTCTATAAGGTTGGATATGATGTCTTTTATTCATGAATCCTTTAAAATTGTTTTGAGTCATTGATTTGATCAAATTACCCAAGTTTGTCACAGATGATCATTACAACATTGCCATTATTATGACTTTCCCCCTTTTCTTTTTTACTTTATTAAAATACTGAATTTATTTCACATGTGTACTTTGTCTCCCCACCATTGCCATTTGTCTGACCACCACTACTACTATGCCCTATCATAACATTCCATACATACTTAAATGAAGCAAAGGGTGGAGTTCCATCTTTGAAAACTAAACAGGCACTTTGGACAACACATTCTTGGCAAAGTAATCTGGATGACATTTAAAAGACACGGTAGGGAAACTTCTCACTCTGCATTATAAAAAGGACAGCCAGATATCAACTGTTACAGAAATAAGATGGAAAATTTTAACAAACTGTTCAAACTTGTTTTCTTAAAGAGATTTCCTCCACAGCCAGAGATCTTGAATAGCCTCCTGATCAGACATCCGGAAACAATTCTTTACATAGTTGATGAATTTGTCTTCCACTTTTGGAAGGGAACCACCCTTTTCTATGCTTGCCTGTATTTTTGCTTTAATATCCTCTAGAGAAGTGGGTCCTTTGGGAGTCTTGGGAGTCTTGTCCTGCTTTTTGAAGGAATCTTGACCCTTTGCTCTTGGTGTGGATGGCTTTGAATCTTGTCCATTCTGGTTTGATTTTTGTGCATTTTTTGCTGCAGTATCACGAACAGATTTCTTCACTGGAGGGGTCTTTTCTTTGATTTTTTTTTTGGATAAAGATATAACAGTGGTATTGCTGGGTCAAGGGTTATATAGTTTTATGGCCCTTTAGAACTATTTATAAATTATTCTCCAGAATGGTTGAACAAATTCACTATTCTACCAACAGTTTGTAAGTATGCCTTCTTTTCTTTCATTCCATCAAGAATTTGTCATTTCTGATAAATGTGAAGTGGTATTTCAGAGTTGTTTTTACTTGTTTTTCTTTAATAAAGAAAGGTTTAGAACATTTTTCATGTGACCTCTGAAAATGGCCTTCAATCATTTATCAGCCTGAAGAATGACTATTATTTTTTATAATTTTGTTAGTTCTGTCCTCAGTATATATATATACATATATATATATATGAGAAATGAGGCCATTGTTAGACAACTTACTATTATTTATTTTAATATTAGTTCAATGTCTGTGATATCTTTTAGGAAATCTAGTAATTCTTACATTGTCTCTCCTAGATTTATTTTCCATATCAGTTATTTTTTCAATGAAATATTTCATATTTTCATTTTTTTATTCCTTTTATTTTGTTTTATTGTTTCCTGATGTCTTGTGAAGTCATTACCTTCTATTTGCCCAATTCTAATTTTTAAATAATGAATTTCATCCATGATCTTTTGGTCATCCTTTTCCTTTTCATCAATTCTGTTTTTTAACAAACTCTTTTCTTCATTGGATTTTGTGCCTCCTTTTCCAGTTGACTAATTTTTCTCTTTAGGCTGTTATTTTCTTTCAGGATTACTTTCATTTATTTTTCCACTTTTCTTCCCACTTTACTTCTACCTGTCCTATTTAATTTTTGAACTTGTTTTTAGAGTTCTTCCAGAGCCTGAGACCAATTCCCATTTCTTTGAAATTTTGTATGTGTTTCCTTCAGTCTCACCATTCACTGTTGATTCTGTGCTTTGTTCTTTTTCTCCATAGAAATTTTTTAGTTACATGTTTCTTTTATTGTTTGCTCATTTTCCCAGCTCTTTTTTTTTGCCTGTGGATTAGGAGTTTTGAAAGCTGCTGATATTGTCTTTTCTGCTGATTGGTTGCAGGTCTCAGGATTCAAATATGTAAAAAACGTTCTCCCTCCCACCCCCTTCTGGGTAACACAGCTGGTGTGCATGTATCTATGTGATTCTACATGAGTTCCCATTGCCTAAGTCATGGAGACTTATGGGACTCATGGGACTGTGACTACACACTTGATCCAAGATATGATCTTGAACTTGAACCAGATGTGAAAGGAGAGGTTAAAAAACAACAATCCAGGGAGTGGGGGCTCTCTATCTCAGGTGATGTCTAAGAGGGCCATGTTGAGACCAACTACATGGTTAGATAAAATGGACTTTTTTCTCTCTATCTCTAACCAGGTAACTAATAAACTTTATGAAAAATAAGGACCATCGTCCTAATTTAATTCATACACAGAGCTATTTTGCCTTAGGTCTAAGGGATTCGCCACAGTACAGGCTTAAAAGGACCAAGAACTATGGACTTCTGGGTCTCATTGAAGTCTGGTGCCAGGGTCTTGGATTTCAAGAAGTTGTTCTGAGGTCTGGGGTATTCTATTGTTTGTGGTATAGGCAGGGTCCTGGGATCCAGAAGTTGGCATATGCCCAGGCACAGAACCTGGCTCAGTAGGGGGCAGGTGTTGGCAAGCATTCCTATGTTGCAATTTTGCTCCCACGAAAATTGATTTGTTCTATCTTTCAAGTTGCTTTCAGTGGGTGAGCCTCCTCATTCTGCCTTCTTGTTAGTTTTTGACTCATATCATTTTGGGGAGCTTTTTAAAGATTGTTTTAGAAGGATTGTCAGAGTAATTTCAGCTTTTGCTGTTAGGAAGCCACTATCTTGGCTCCATTTCCCATGGAACCTTTAGCATACCTTTTAGCAAAATTTAGTATCCCTTATTTTCTCTTTTAATTATGTTTATTTTTAGTTTTGCTTTATCTGAGAGCATATTGCCTATCCATGTTTGTGTGTGTGTGTGTGTGTATGTGTATGTGTGTGTGTGTGTGTGTGTGTGTGTGTGCAACTGAAGAATATTTCTGCTACAACATTTTATTTTTATTTTAACTTTGCTTGTCTTTCTCTGTCAGGTATGTCTCTTTTAAACAACATATTGTTCAATTTTGATTTCTAACCTCTTCCACTATCATCTTCCATTTTATGAATGAATCATCCCATTCACATTCACAGTTAAGAGAACTAACTCTATTTTACTCCATTTTATTTTATTTTTCCTTCTCTCTCTCTTTATCTTGTCCTTCCTCAAAAGTCTATTTAGTTTCTAATCACTTCCTCCATTAATCTGTCCTATCTTTTATCATCATTCCTCTTTTTTCTTCTTCCTTTCTTCTCATATTTCTTTACTGAGTAAATTATTTCTATATTCAATTTAGTTTGTTTATATATTATTCCCTCTTTTTACCAAGTCCATTTAAAATAAGGTTCCAACACTGCTTGCCAATCCTTCATTTTCCCTTCCATTTTAAAAGCTGCTCCTTGTACTCCTCTATTAAATGATAAAAATTCCCTCTCCTACCTCTCTCCTCCCCCTGCTCTCAGTGAATCTCTCTTTCTCATCTCTTCATATTTTGTGAAGGTCATTCCAAAATAATAGATCCATGGTCATGCTTTTTGTCTATGTAAAATCATTTTATCTGCCCTAGTAATGATAAAGGTCTTAGGAGCTATATGCATCTTCTTCCCATGAAGAAATATAAGCAGTTTAACTTGAATTGAAAACCTAGAAATTATTCTTTCATGTTTACTTTTTTAGGCTCTCTTCAATCTTGGTTTAAAATATCAAATTTTCATTGAAAGTAGATTCTTCTAATTTCTATTTTACCTTTTATATTATTAGATCAGTTTAATATTATAATTTCTCAGAATATTATGTTTTCTTTTGGTTTTCTTTGATCATGGTTTTTTTGATGGTCTAATAATTCTTAGTTTATATGTCCTTGATCTATTTTCCAGGTCACTTATTTTATTGATGAGATTTTTTACATTTTCTTCTATTTTTTCCATTCTTTTGATTTTGTTTTGTTGTTTCTTATTGTTTAATGGAGTTATTAGCTTCTACTTGACCAATTATGACTTTTAGAGAATCACTTTCTTCAGTGAGATTTTGTACTTCTATTTTCATTTTCCAATTTTTTTAAGGAGCTCTTCAGTGAATTATTTAATCTCCTTTTCCATTTGGTCTATTCTTTTAAAGTATTTGTTTGTACAGTGATTTTTGTTACTTAATCAATTAGGCCAATTTTGCTTTTTATTTATTTATTTTTTAACATTTATTAATATTAATTTTTAACATGGTTACATGATTCATGCTCCTCCTTTCCCCTTCATCCCCCCCCCGCACTCCCCCCACCCATGGCCGATGCGCATTTCCACTAGTTTTGTCATGTGTCCTTGATCAAGACCAATTTCCAAATTGTTGGTAGTTGCATTGGTGTGGTAGTTTCGAGTCCACACCCTCAATCATGTCCACCCCGACCCATGTGTTCAAGCAGTTGTTTTTCTTATATGTTTCCTCTCCTGCAGTCCTTCCTCTGAATGTGTGTAGCATCTTTACCATAAATCCCTCAGAGCTGTCCTGGGTCATTACATTGTTGCTGGTACAGAAGCCCATTACATTCGATTTTACCACAGTATGTCAGTCTCTGTGTACAATGTTCTTCTGGCTCTGCTCCTTTCTCTCTGCATCAGTTCCCAGAGGTCTCTCCAGTTCGCCTGGAAATCCTCCAGTTTATTATTCCTTTTAGCACAAGACTATTCCATCACCCGCATATACCACAGTTTGTTCAGCAATTCCCCAATTGAAGGACATACCCTCCTTTTCCAGTTTGTTGCCACCACAAAAAGCGCAGCTATAAATATTTTCGTACAAGTCTGTTTATCTATGATCTCTTTGGGGTACAAACCCAGCAATGGTATGGCTGGATCAAAGGGCAGGCATTCTTTTATAGCCCTTTGAGCATGATTCCAAATTGCCAGCCAGAATGGTTGGATTAGTTCACAGCTCCACCAGCAATGCATTAATGTCCCAATTTTGCCACATCCCCTCCAACATTCATTACTCTCCCCTTCCTTCATTTTAGCCAATCTGCTAGGTGTGAGGTGATACCTCAGAGTTGTTTTGATTTGCATTTCTCTAATTATTAGAGATTTGGAACACTTTCTCATGTGCTTATTGATACTTTTGATTTCTTTACCTGAAAATTGCCTATTCATATCT
>NC_058132.1:288370714-288371307 GCF_016433145.1 Gracilinanus agilis
TTTTTTTTCTTTCCCCTCTGTATCTTATTTACCTTTTCAGGTTTCTCTCGATTTGGTTCGATATCAAACTTTCCATTTAGCCCTGGTCTTTTCTGTGCAAATACCTGGAATTCTTCAATTTTGTTGAATGCCCATACTTTCCCCTGGAAATATATAGTCAATTTTTGATGGGTAGTTGATCCGTGGTTGCAGGCCCAGCTCTCTTGCCTTTCTGAATATTGTATTCCAAGCCTTACGGTCTTTTAGCGTGGAGGCTGCCAGATCCTGTGTGATCCTGATTGGTGCTCCTTGATATTTGAATTGTCTCTTTCTTGCTTCTTGTAAGATTTTTTCTCTTGCTTGAAAGCTTTTGAATTTGGCAATAATATTTCTAACCGTTTTCTTCTCGGATCGAATGTAGTGGGTGTTCTATGAATCCTTTCGATGTCTATATTGCCCTCTTGTTGTAGGACTTCAGGGCAATTTTGCTGAATAATTTCTTTTAGTACGGAGTCCAGGTTTCTATTAATTTCTGGTTTTTCTGGAAGTCCAATTATTCTCAAATTGTCTCTTCTAGACTGGTTTTCTTGGTCTGTCACTCTCTCATTGAGATA
>NC_058132.1:288371392-288466044 GCF_016433145.1 Gracilinanus agilis
GGCTGCCAGATCCTGTGTGATCCTGATTGGTGCTCCTTGATATTTGAATTGTCTCTTTCTTGCTTCTTGTAAGATTTTTTCTCTTGCTTGAAAGCTTTTGAATTTGGCAATAATATTTCTAACCGTTTTCTTCTCGGATCGAATGTAGTGGGTGTTCTATGAATCCTTTCGATGTCTATATTGCCCTCTTGTTGTAGGACTTCAGGGCAATTTTGCTGAATTATTTCTGTTAGTATAGAGTCCAGGTTTTTATTAATTTCTGGTTTTTCTGGAAGACCAATTATTCTCAAATTGTCTCTTCTAGACCGGTTTTCTTGGTCTGTCACTCTCTCATTGAGATATTTCATGTTTCCTTCTATTTTTTCAGTCTTTTGACTTTGTTTTAATTGTTCTTGTTGTCTTGAGAGATCATTAGCTTCTACTTGCTCAATTCTAGGCTTCAGGGATTGATTTTCAGCTATGATCTTTTGGTTTTCGGCCATAATCTTCTGGTTTTCAGCCATAATCTTCTGGTTTTTGGCCATAATCTTCTGGTTTTCATCCATAATCTTCTGGTGTTCCTTTTCAATCTGGTCATTTCTGTTGTTCAATTGCAAGGTTCTACCTTTTAAACAGTTATTTTCTTGCTAGATCTCTTCCATTTTCCTCAAAATCTCAGTTTTGAACTCTTCCATAGTTTGTGAGGAGTTTTCCTTATTTGAGGATGCTTGTTTGTTCTCCTCCTCTGTTTGCTAGGTTGTCTGGATTTTCTCTGTGTAAAAGTTGTCGAGTGTTAAAGGCTTCTTTTTCTTGTTGTTATTCTTTCTCTTCTGAGCTTCCTGAGACTGGGTAGTCATCATTAGCCCAGCAGCTTCTCAGGTTTATCCTCACGCTCAGTGTCTGTCCGAGGTCTATTGGCTCCTGAGGTCTGAGTTCTGGTGTTTTCCAAGGTCAAGCCCCCTGGTAGACCCCCTTGCTTGATCCTCTGCAGGAGGTTCCTTTACAAGTCTCAGGGCGCTGCTTCCACAGTCGTATACCCGTCTGCACGGGTTCCCCACTCAGGTTTTCAGAGCTTTAGTTCCTGGCTGTGTCTGCCTCTACCCACGCCTCCGCCCGTGCCTGTGCTCTCAGCCCATGCTCTGTGCCCGGCGTCCACTCTCTGCTCCCACGCTCAGATTTCGCCTGCGTTCTTTGGCTTATTGGGGTCCTAAATCTTGCTGTTCTCAAGAACAGGCCCCGGAGTTGCCAATGACTCGATGGGTGCCCCAAACTTGCTCTATTTCTTTTTAGCTGGCTTCAGAGCTATAGATGTTGTGTGTGGAGGGGGTGGGGGTGGGGTGGTTGCTCAGCCCGCGATTTAGTGAGAGCTGTTTCACCCCTTTATAGCATGGAAATGCCTCGATTCCACGTACCTTCCACGCTGTGCCCTGTTGTGGGGTTCCTCCGTTTGTCTGGACTTGTTTTTATGTCCCCTTGAGGAATTTTGCGTGTTTTGGTCAGGAGAGGTTAAGAGCTGCTTCTTACTCTGCCTCCATCTTAACCCAGAACCCCAATTTTGCTTTTTAAGGTATAGTTTTCTTCAGGGTTGTGTGCATATGTGCGTGTGTGTGTGTGTGTGTGTGTGTCTTGCCAAGCTGTCTATTCCCTCTTCATAATTTCTTGTATCACTCTCATTTCTTTTCCCAAATTTTCCTCTATCATTCCTATCCCTCTTTTTAAAACTCTTCAAGTAGTTCTTCTTTGATTTGAGTCTAATTAACATTATTTTCTTGTTCTGAATTTATTTCTTGGTCTTCTCTGCCACCATACTCATTTCTTATGGTCAAATTTTGTTGTTGTTTATGTATTTTTTTCAGTATATTTCTTGACTTCCAACTTTATTTTAAATTTGGGCTTTCCTCACCTTGGAGTATATAGGGATACCCTATCCTAAGCTTTAGTCTTTTTTTTTTTTTTTGTATTATATTTTCAGAGCTAGTTCTGGAGAACTGCAAGTATTTGGTGCATCCAAGGAGGGGTAATCTTAGGAGAGGGGTGATCAATATTCTTCTGTTCAGAAATTTGGTCTTCATCAAAGGAATGTCCCTGGTCTACTCTATACAGAAACAGTAGCACTCTCTTTGCATAGGAATTGTAACTAAGGCCTCTGGTCCCATGTGACTGTCCTTCAGTTCTTCTCTCAGTCCTAGAACTTTGAAGTAGATTTGCATATGGACAATAAAATTCCTGATCAATATCAGGCACACCAAGCAGAAGCCCCCTGGCCAGTTATCTGATTTCTCATCATCTTTCTGACCAGTTATCTAGTTTCTCATCCTCTCCAGCCTTAGAGTTCCTCAAGGTGTTACTACTGTGACTCCAGACAGAGCTTCACCCTGGTGTCACAAACTTCTACCAACCTCTTCAGTTTTCTTAGGCCAGAACAATGTCTTACCTTGGTCTTTTGTTGGCTCTGCTTCTCCAAAATTCCATTAAATAAATTATTTTAAAGTTGTTTATAAAAGAATGTTAAAAAGAATTCTTCTGTGTTCCTTTTAAAGCAACATCTTGCCTCCTCTATAACTTTTTACTTCATTTTTTCAACTATATGACATTCTTTACTTCTGGTCTTCCTCTGTCCATTACTCATTATCTTTTAACACTTTCTTTCCTTTTCCTTTCCTTTTTTCACTTTCTAGTTAACTAATTGAACCATAAATTCTCTTCTCCTTTTAATGCCCTAATCCCTTAATTTTCTTTCATTTGCACTTTCCCATAATCCTCCAACTTTTATCAGTCTTCCACTCTATTCTCTGTTCCTATTCTTGAGGTGCTAAAAATGCTACTTGAGGAAGCTACATAGCCATGTAATTTGTATTTTCTACCAATTCATGTTATATAATCTCACCTGAACCCTCACTAATACACAGCATAGAAATTAGATTATCTGAGGGGAAAGCAGCTTCTCATATTCCATCAAAGACATATTGATAGAGATCATCACATGAAGTGTGACAGCTGAATTCCAATGAAGAATAAAATCATAGTTCTTGTTGATTTCCTACCAAATGATACTGAGTCAGCTATTTGCTCTGGCCTAAAATTCAGACTTTGACATGAGAGGCTATGTATGTGGAATATGAAAAATTTTCCATAGTTGTCAAAGCTGATAACCACTGATAACAAGTGATGATTCATGTGAGAATAAATTATATTTTCAAAAGTATACTAGAAAGTGTAACTAAGAGTCATGACATCCTGAGCAAGAAATTAAAAGAAGGTTTTAAGGACAAAAGTGATGTTTTGGCAACTGCTGATGGTTAAGTAGAAGGGCTTTGAAAAAGAAAGACTAGTGTGTGAAATAAATAGTTGGCTAAGAAGTTGGTATCTGAGATCAAATATGTATTTCTGAACTATAGGCCAACAATGTAAAGCAGTTGCCACAAAGAAAAGGCCATACAGTTCTTTGCCACAACTATTCACTGTGCTAAAAGCTCAGTTTCTAAGAGCAACTGAACAATGATTGCTGTATTTATTCTAGGCTCTGTCTTTTCTTGCTATGCCATTGCTGTCTTACTTAGCTGCTTTTGATTGGCACATCATTAACACATTCTTCCTAAGTCCTTATGCTAACAAAAAAAGTATACCATGCTTTCTTCTAGGAATTAAATTACCAGCAATGTTTTTTATCACTTTTTTTTCTTCCTTACAATTTCCTCCTGAAGTTCAGATATCTCCTTGCATTTCTCTGACTACTTTACTTTAGTCCCTGTATCCACTGAAGGTGAAGTTCATTTTATTGTTTGTTCCCCTCTGTAAGGGGGCAAAAGAGGTTTTATGGGTTCAATATATTAAAGGTGGTCACCAGAGGAATGAACTATTATCAATCCTCAATTAAGAATAATCTCAAATCAAAATTGACTTTTATGTAAATTTTTTATATGAGAGAAGAGAGAGAGAAAGACATTAAGAATCTATCTCACTGATTAGTACAGGTATATCTTAACCCTCAGACGAGGGCTAACGGGCCTGAGGCCCGGAGGTGAATGGAGCAAACTTCATTCACAGAGTCTATAAAAGGAAGTTTCCCAATAGAAGTTCAGGAAGATTCAGTCTTTAAACTCACCACATGGAACAGTCTTGGTCACAAACCAACGAAGCTCCCTCGGGTCTCCTTCACCACACCAGTCACAGCCTCACTCCCTTCCTCTTTGGAAGGGGTCACATATACATTACTTCCAGTGCCTTCCTTTAGCCTTTGTGTCCAATCACAATAGACGTTTTCTCATAGAAAGCTTAGGGGGAGGTGCATCAATTATGATTCCTTACTCACTCTAGCACATGTGGGTTAGGACCTCCCAGAATTAGAAGGTGCTCTCACATTTTGTGATTAAATCTAAAGATCAGCAGTGTAGACTTAATCCAATTATCACACCTTTTATCTTTTAATCTATAAGTACAAGTTCTTTCTGCTGGCATGGTTATCATTTAAATATTTGTAGTAAGCCTCAATACAAATAGATTTGCTTTGATCTGAACTGTACAAATTAAATTACTAGTAAATTTAGATCTAATTAAAACCCAACCAGAAATGTTTTTTTCTTAGTTTTTCTGTTTTTCCTGGTAGAGCTTACATCTTAAGATCAAATCATAAGCACAAATATCTAAATTTGGAAGAAAACTTGCAGTATATAGAGTGCAACATCAACCTTCATTTCTGGTTAAGGAAATTGAGACCTAGAAATGTTGAAGGTCACAAAGATAGAAGAGTAGAAGAATTTTAATCTTATTGCTCTACCTCAAACTATTATTCTTTCCATTGTGAAACACAACTTTTCACTTTCTACCTCTTCATTCAGTACACATACAAAAAAAGATGATTAATGCATTTTTAAAAGTTTTAGTGAGACCCCAGTGTACTGTCACTGGGCTCTTCTTTGATTCTCTTCTGTATGACATATTTTCATTCAAAAGAATGATGACATAGGTGACAATCAATATGAAGAGGACTTAAAATTCCAATATGTGTTGTGATAGGAGTAGGACCTCAAAATCTCAACAGGTTAGAACAATGGAAAATAAAACAGAATAAAATTTATCTGGAATATTTTTAATTCTATATTTTGATTCTATAATTCAAACACAGAAATAGAGAAAAGTGTTGTAAATTGACAGTAGAAGGGAAAAAACATTATTTTAGCATGGTACAAGCTCAATACATATCAGTAATGCATGATAGTAGTCACAAAAGGCACTGTGAACTGAATTTGCCCTATGAACACCATGGGACCCAAAATAAAGGTATATATCCTGATATATCCTGGTCAGATCAAATCTTGCTTACTGTGTATAGTTCTCAGAGATACTTTTTATAATAGTCTTTTGCAAATAGAAGTATAGTAGAGCCCTTGTATCTGCAGTGGATGTGTTTTTAGAGCTATGTTGGATGGTAGAAACTTCAATGTAAGTGAACATATTCTGACCACAAATAAAATGTGATTTAATTCTACATATGTATGTATAATGGATTTTAATTAACAAATTACATACAGAGTAAGATATTACTAACATTAAATACAGTAATAATAAAGTATATTAGTATACATTCTTATTCAGTACTTTACTCTCAAGGTGTGTAAGTCTTCAAGGAGGATTTGTACCTCTAGGATGAGGATTTGTTGAGGCCTTTTCAAAGATGCTCATTCACCTTTGGTGTCCAGTAGGCACTCAACTCTTACTTATGACTCTAAAAAACTATAGAATGTTCAGTAACCACACTCATTAAAATATCTCAACACATGGGTTAAACCAGGTAGAGTGTTACCCATGGGTCACAAACCCATTGGTAAATTAGGAGGTTATTTTCTACCCCAAGCACATAAAGACTTACCCCAATGTAATGAACAGATGAGAAAAATTTGTTCAAATGCCCATGAAAGCATTTGAAACAGGTACTGTGGAGCACTTAGAGTTTGGTCAGACATGGAAGGTAATCAGATCATCCGCTGCATCCCAGGCCATTACCAGAAGCCCTAACTTTTGTATTGTCACTGGATTTCAATGACTCTGGAAGAGAAATTGAAGCTAATGACTTCATGCAATTCTACCACATTTAAATCCACTTTCCCCAGTGGTTAATCACAGATAACTAAATCAGTGGAAACTAGACCCAATTGCATTTCCAAAGAAAGGCAATCAGAGTATTAAAGGAACTAGAAATCACTGCAAACAAGGATCAGGTGCAGAAACTGAGGTTGTATAGTTCGAAGAATACGTATTACATGTGAACATAATTTAGCTGTCCTCATGACTTTGAAGAAATGCCATATGGAAGAAAAACTTGACCTATCCTGTTATGTTCTACACATCGGAACTATAAACTAAGAATGGAAGTTACAAAGAAAAGATTTGGCTTAATAGATGGAAATTTTAAAAAAATGTTAAAGTTAGCATGAAATTGAAGTAGTTTTATGTGGGATAAAGGATTTTTACTTATTAGTTCTTTCTTAGCAGAGGTTGAAAATGAGGGGAATTTCCATTCAGGTGTTGGTTGGGCTAGGTGAATTTTAAGGTACCTTCCAATTCAGAATTCCTATGAAAAAGTTTTGTCACTTCCCTTCCTTTCTTAGTGTTACCACTTTCATAGAATTATTTGGGTTGTGAAGTTATATCTTTTGTTTTCTAATATTGTATGTAGGTCATATATAAATATAAGGAGAGACTATACTGTTGGGGCAAGTAAGAGTTAAGTAAAAAAAAATTCAGGCCATGGTAATGTATGTGTGTCTGGGGAGGGGAGTGGAGAATAAAGAAGAAACTTTAGTACATTTGCTCTTTTTATAAGTTAATGAAAATCTATGGAGTACAGAATTTCTCAGAAACCAAGACAAAGTCATGAAGAGTAGGTTTCAGTCTCTAAAAGACCAAACCCAGTTCAAGGCATGAAGCTTCAGATTTTCTTCACTCTTTCTCCTTCCCCCCCCCCCACCAAACCAATTATAATACTCAAAGATCTCTCAGCATACTTGTGAAATTAGAGGAAATATGCATTTGTAATAGATTGCTTCTCTTCTAATTACTTCTCTGGAATCCCTGGAAAGTGAGTGATTATCCCTAACAGTTCAGAAATGGAACTTTTCCTGTATAAAAGAGGAAAGCTGAGGATTCATCTATGGAGGCACTTCCATAAAACCACTGTAATTTAGACAAAGACTTGGAGATTTGTAGAACTATTGTCTCTTGCCTATTCTGAGCCCTACAACCAGTTGTACAAAATATGTTTCCAAAAATATCTTGTATGCATGTAACTATTATACATAGGTTTTTCTCTTTTCCTCCTCTCTGATATTGATTTACTACCTAATGATTTATTTGGAGAGCATAGTGCTGTAAATAGAGGAATAAAAAATGGGTAAGAGAAGCTGACCTAATTTTATATTAAAACTTCTAGAACTTTTACAAATAGCCCCCATCAAAATTTCTTAAATAAGTAGCTCTAATTCACACTAAAATGTTTCTGCCTTTCTCCCCTCACCAAATTCTGGCATTCTTTAAATACCAGGTATGACCCATTTGCCATATCCATGTCAGATTAAGGCCTTCTAGAGATTCTAGGTAAGATCTCAACATTTCATGTCATAAGGAACTTTCTTCTCAGACTGGAAAATACTGTGGCAAAGAAATGAGAAGCGTTTTTAAAAGTATTGTAATACTTTTAAACAGATAATAGGATCATTGTTATACGATTTTGCTTATATTTTGCTTTAAACATTTTAATTCATACATTAAAATCTTTATTTTAGGGCAAAAAAAGCTTTTTAAAATGTAAAAAAACCCTCTGAATTCCAAAAATACAAAATGATTATCAATTTTATAATGAATAAAGCCATTGCAAATGTAAAATCAAGGAAAGAAAATTTAAGGGAAATTGGTATATAGAAAATAATTATTTTTTAAATTTTGAAAAATTATGCTTTTTTAAAGTATCTTGAACATACTACTACTTAATTCTCAATATATAATTAAATAGAAAGAGTGGAAAAGAAAGTAAGACAAAAAGAAAAATTGGGAAGATTACAATAAGGAAATATAGGATAACAATGGTTAATGAGAGTTATGGCGTTATATGACATGGAAATTCCAAACTTGGTTACCAGTAGGAGGTTGGATACAATCCATTTAGTCATCCTGGGTCTGGCTGGAAACACCTTCCTTGGCTTTATTTCATGGCATTGGGTGTACACGTTTCCCACTTTAGGAACCAGTCATTTCATGAAAATAAAGTCCTCAGGATCAAGTATTGTTTCAGGTTCTTATTGACTTTGAGATTCTGAGAACATTAGTCCTTTCATCTAAAACTATAAATTATAAGACATGTACCAATCTGCATTTCAAGATGGAGTTTCCTAATCAGGAATTCCTTAAAACAATAAAATATGAGTTTGGGATTTATGTCTTCAAAAACTTATGGAAATAAATTTTAAATTTTGTTATCTAAATGTGAACAGTGTACAAAAAAGCAAAGACATCAATTTGCAGACACAAGTCCATATAGTCAAAGCTAATGGTTATTCCATTAGCAATGAATGGCTATGAAGAGTTTGACTATATGGAAGGTTGAACATCATAGAATAGATGCTCTTGAATTTTGGTGCTAGAAAAGACTTTTTAAAATCACTTGGATACCAAGGAGATCAAATCAGTCAATACTTAAAGAAATTGATTCAGAATATTCACTAGAAAGTGGCCACATGAGAAGATAGGACTTATTGGAAAAGAATCTGATGTTGGGAAATATTGAAGATAAAATGAGAAGGGAATACAGAAGATGAGATACATAAATAGTTTAGTTGAAGCAACAAAAATGAGTTTGGACAAACTTTAGGGATATAGTAAAGGACAGAAGAACCTGGCTTGTGATAGTTATTATGATTAAAAATGATGAGGGCCGAGATTAGAAGGGAGAATAGTATTTTAATAAAAGCCATGCTGATAGAGATAAATTGACCACGCGCCTGTAAGAAACCTATTCCCACATCACCTCAGCCATTTACCTTTCCTCTCTCCGCGCGCTCAGGTAGCTAAAGAGAGAAGTTAAAAATCACTTCCCCCTATTTTAAAACAGTCCCTCACCTTCAATACGTAATCCAAAACAGGAAACCCATTTGGGGATCACGGGAAATGTAGTTCCAAGTATCCCAAGTGATTTTAAATAACACATAGTCTATGACTGCATTGGTGAACCTATGGCAATGGTTCCCAAACTTTTTTGGCCTACCACCCCCTTTCCTGAAAAAATATTACTTAGCCTCCTGGAAATTAATTTTTTTAAATTTTAATAGCAATTAATAGGAAAGATAAATGTACCTGTGGCCATCATTGTTCCCTCCCCCCCCCTCCGGATCACTGCAGCATCCACCAGGGGGTGGTAGCACCCACTTTGGGAATCACTGACCTATGGCATGTATGCTGAGGGGGCACTCAGAGCCTTCTCTGTGGGCCCGTGCACCATTGTTCCAAGCTCAGTTTGCCAGAGTTTGTTGCTAGAAAGCCAGAGTGATGCTGAGCAGAGCTGCTCCTCTCCCTCTCTCCTCACAGTTCTCAGTTTGGGCACTAGTCTTTAAAAAGTTTGCCATCACTGTTCCATGGGGTCACAAAGAGTTAGATATGATTGAATGACAGAACAACAACACTATTTCATAGATCATAGTTTTAGAATTGGAAGATATGTGAAAAGCCATCTAGGATAATCTAATTTTATAGATGAAGAAAATTGAGTATGGGAGACATTTTTAGCAAATTACTCCCTCTAGATAACTCTCATCTAAGACTCCCCCGGGGGCGAGGGGGACAATGATGGCCACAGGTGCATTTATCTTTCCTATTGATTGCTATTAAAATTAAAAAAAATTAATTTCCAGGGGGTTAAGTAATATTTTTTCAGGAAAAGGGGTGGTTATAAAACATGTATCAATCTGCATTCCCAGAGGGAGTTTCCTCACCAGGAATTCCTTAAAACAATTAAATCTTAGTTTGGGGCTTTTATTTTCAAAAAATTCAAGCATGGAAATTATTTTTTAAATATTATTCTTTGAATCTGAACATGAAATGACTTAAGATACACAGTAAGTTAAAGAAGTTGAACTGAGGGCCTTTGAATTCAAAGCCAGGTCTTTCCACATCATACCATAGTAACTTTTTCGCTTCTAGATTGTTTGTGGCTTTTTAAAATTTCAGGGCCTAGATGTTCTTATACAAGTACACAGTCCATATTAATTAAGGTAGAATTATAGTCTTACCACCCTAGTCACATATAAGTAGGTATGGATAAAATAAATACTCTGCAAGCAATTTCTCAATACCATCAACAGAATAAAAACAAAATGTTCTGCCTTTCCCACTTTTCTACTTTAGTTTTTTAGTTTTTTTTTTTTTTTTTTTTTAAACCCTTAACTTCGGTGTATTGTCTCATAGGTGAAAGAGTGGTAAGGGTGCGCAATGGGAGTCAAGTGACTTGCCCAGGGTCACACAGCTGGGAAGTGGCTGAGGCTGGGTTTGAACCTAGGACCTCCCGTCTCTAGGCCTGACTCTCACTCCACTGAGCTACCCAGCTGCCCCCACTTTTCTATTTTAAAAGGCACTATCCTCTCAGTTACTCAGACTGGCAGCCTCAGAGTCATCTTTGTCTCTTTACATGTATTCAATGATAAATACAATCTGTTTCCAAGTTTTATTTCTAAGTTTGTACCATTCTCATAGCTACCCACCTTATGAAATTCCTCAACATCTTATATAGACTACTGCAATAGCCTTCTGCTTGGTTTTCCTATTTCAGGGCTCATTTCTAACTACTGCAATCCATTATTCGTCCATATGCCAAAGGGATTTCCTTAAGTATATGTTTCTTCATGTCACTTCAGTCCTGCCTCCACTCTGACCCCCAGTAGCTCCCTTTTACCTGAAAGTTTAAATGTAAAATTCTCTCTTTACAACAATCATTGTAAAAGATCAGTTACCTTGTTTTTGACAAAATAAAAGTTTGGGGAATAAGAATTTACTTTTTAGGAAAAATTATTGGGAAAAGTGGAAAGCAGTCTGGCAGAAACTAGACAAAGACCAATATCTTATGCCATTTACCAAGATAAAAACAACTTGGTGCATAAAAGAAGATATCATAAGCAAATTAGAAGAACAGAATCTGACACATTACCTGTCAGATATATAGTTGGAAAAATTAACGAATAAACAAGAGATAGAAAGCATTGTGAAATGTAAAATGGATAATTTTGAATACATAAAATTGAAAAGTTTTTGCATAAATAAAACTAATGTAGCCAAGATAGGAAAGAAAGTTTGGAAAATATCTTTAAAACATTTTATTTGGTTAGTTGTCTCACAATTAAAATACATGGTGAATTTTCTCAAATATGTAAGATTATGAGTCATTCTCCAATTAAAAAATGCTCAAAACATATGAAAAAATGCTCAAAACTAGAATTGGTTAGGGAAACACAAATCAAAACAACTCTGAAATGTCTCAAATTTATCAGATAAGCTAAAATGATATAAGAGAAAAATGATGAATGTTAAAAGGGGGAAGTAGAAAAATTGAGACACATGGAATTTTGGTGGAACTGTGAACTGATCCAACCATTAGGAGAACAATCTGGAATTATGCTCAAAAAGTTATAAAACTGTGTATAACTTAAAAAAAACACTTTACCTTTCATCTTAGAATCAATTATGTGTATTGGATACAAGGCAGAAGAGTGATAATGGCTAGGCAGTTGGGGTTAAGTGACTTTTCATGGAGTGATCCAGTTATGAAGTGTCTGAGGCCAGATTTGAAATCAGAACATTCCTTCTTTAGGCCTGGTTCTCAATCCACTGAGCTTCCTTGCTGCCCTATAAACTGTGCACAGCCTTTGACCCATTATTAATTTTTATTTCCTGACATAACCAGGGAAAAAGGAAAAGAAAGTATTTGTTCTAAAATATTTATAGCAGCTCTCTCTGTTGTGTCAAAAAACTGGAAATTGAAGGGATGCCAATCAATTAAGGAATGACTAAACAGGTTATGGCATATGATTATGATAAAATATGCCTGTGCCATAAGAAGTGATAAACAGGTTCATTTTGGAAAATAAGACAGGAAAGAAAAACATGAAATTATGAAGAATTAAATGAGCATAACCAAGATAACATTATATATCAGAAATATTGTTTGAAGAATGACTGCATAGGCCGAATTCCAGAGAAAGAATTGATAAATAGAAATAAGTGAGACATAGTTTTATATATACATGTATCTTTTTGTCAAATATTGCATTCTTTAATGTGGGGAAATGAGGAAAGAAAGGAGTTACCTGGGTATTTTACTTTAGTAAAATAACAAATAAATATATTTTTAAAAAATTCTTTGTTTCTCTTCATAATTGACCATTCTTCAAAAGGCCTCTCTCAGTGCCCTCCATTATGTTACCTCTGAGATTATCTTCCATTTATACTGTGTACACATATTTTTTTCATATTTGTATCCCTCATTAGGACACAATATCTGTGAGGGGACAGGTGGTATTTTAACCTTTGTTTATTCAGTGTTTGTCATTGTGCCTGTTAAATTAAAAGTGATTAATAAGTGTTTATTGACACTTCACTGAATATGGACTTCTGTACCTTGATTCAAATGGACTTCTGTATCTTAGTTTCATATCAGCCTCTGATGAGAAGGATTCCTAAGCAGGCAGAGAAAGTGTTTGAAATACAAAAGTCTGGGGTCTAGGAACTTATTAATACAGAGCCCGGCATACTTTATCTAATAACTAATTATGGCTCTCTTTGATTTGACCTTCTTTGAGGCATTGAGCACTTGACCATCCAGTCCTTAACACTTTCTTCTAATTTGGTTTTTATATATCCTCTATTTATATATAACCACTATGATAAAAATGAAAATGGCAATGACAATGACACAGTAATGACAACCATCACTATTTTATTTTTCTTTTGCTCCCTCTCTGTTATTTTATTGGCTTTCTTTATCCTTTCCTTTTCCACCATATTTTGACATCCCTTAATTCTCTGCATTCAAGTCTTTTCTCTTTCCATCCCCATATCCTTATCCTACCTCTTCAATTTCATCTACTTTGAAAGTTTCAAGCATCATTTCCATCTAAGTAATTCCCAATTCATATCTACAATCCTCTTATCTTTCTTAGGGTTTTGATATATTTCCAGGTATTTACTTTACATTATTTTATTTGTATGTCTCATTTATAGCTCTAACCCAGTATGTTAAAAACCAAAGCCCAGAGCAGCTCTGTTGGCTCAGTGAATAGAAATCTAGGTCTAGAGATAGGAAGTCTCAGATTCAAATCTAACCTTAGTTACTGTCTAGGTGTATGACCCTGGACAAGTAACTTAACTCCACTTGTCTAGCTACTCCCACTCTCCTGCATTGAAACAAATATATTATATTGATTCTAAGATGGAAGGTAAGGGTTTCTAAAACAAAACAAAATTTAAAAATCATTATGTTCCATTCATGAAATAATGGAATATTAGATTAGGAAGGGATTTACATATATTTGAGTACAACTTCCCCTTTACAGATGATAAAATGGAGGTTTTGAGCAGGAAGGAAATGAGCACTTATTAAGCACCTTCTATATACCAGGTTAAATACATTAGAATTATTCTCATTCAGTCCTCACAAAAACTCAGGGTTTTAAGTGCTATTATTATCCTCTTTTACAGTTGAGGTGACTGATGCAGACAGGTTAAGTGATTTACCCAAGGTAAAAAAAAAAAAATCTAATAAGTGTCTGAAGCTGAATTTGAACTCAGGTTTCCTAAACACCAGACCCAGCAATCTACTTATCTGCCTTGTGACTTCTCCAACATCAAACAACCAGAATGGGACAAAGCCAAATCTTAATAAATATGTTCTAACTCTGAGTCTAGCTCTCTCTTCTGTACCATGTTTCCTTCAAACTTTCTCCTATTATCTGTCTTGGGTCACCTTTATTCTCCTAGTCATTCAAACTAGAGACCCTACAGTTAGAAATGGGGAGGAAATCTGAAATACCATCATTTTTGGAAAAAGAAACAGGTCAAGAGAAGTTATATGATTTGCCAAATATCACGTAGTAAAAGACAGAATCTTTGACATCTGTATCTCACTCTTCATGTTATATATGCTGAGGGAATTTCATCCCCTCCCCCCTCCTTGATTGCTGACCTGATCCATCCCATTATCTACATGATAAAAGGGTTGGGTGGAACCCACCCAGATCTTTTTGGCTCTGAACTTCCAGGAGCAAGCAGGAGGACAGACAGAGAATCTTGAAAGGCTACGCTATAAGTGGTGATATAGATTTAGAGTAAGAAACGTTAAATCTATGCCTATCTATCTTTTATATTTCAAGTGATTTTTAATACAATTTATAGAAAATAAGAATGTGGTAGATATTAATTTAAACCTAACAGATATTTACTATGTTGTTAAATTGTTTAGGTGGGTCTGACTCTTCATGATCCTGTGGACCATATTGTCCATGAAGTTTTCCTTGCAAACATACTAGAGTGGTTTGTCAATTCCTTCTCCAACGGATTAAGGCAAACAGACTTTAAGTGACTTGCCCAGATGCATACATTCAGAAAGTATCTGAGGCCAAATTTGAATTGCTGAATTCCAGACTCAATGCTCTATCCATTGAGTTGCCCAGCTGCCTCAGTTATTTAATTCTATCTTTGCAATGACTCTTGCCCCTGTTCTCATCTTTCCATTCCTGCTTTTATCCTTCTGTTTCTGGGTCTTGTTTTCTGCTCCATGTCCTGCCATAACAACCTCCACCCTAATTTCCCTTCTTTCTCTTCCAAATCTACTACATATGCTATAGTCACAACTCTAATTATATCATTATCGTATTTTTAGAAAAAGACTCTGGTAATTACTCCTCCCCCAAACACTAACAACAAATGTTTAATAGAACAAAGTCCAAACCCCTTTAGTCTCACATTAGATGTTCCTTTGGCTAGCCCAAACTGCCTTTTCCAGTTTTATCTCAGAGCATTCCATTTATTTATTCTGCTACAATCAAACTAGATGATTTCTTACTGTCAGAAAACACTGCTGTGCTTTTGCTTATGCTGTTTAGTCTGTCTGGAATGCCCTCTATCTCATCTCTTTATGTGGAAATCATAACCATCCTTAAAGGTCCAGTTTTAAATGCCACATCTTCCAATAAACCTTCTCAGATTCCCCCAACCATAAATTGTCATTGCCCTTTCTAATAATCTGTGGCCCTCTCCCTTTTTTCCTTCCTCTACAATGGACTTAATTTCATTCTCTTTTGTCTTTTTTTGCATGGGTTTTTAAGCATATCTCCCTAACTAGATGAGAGGCTTCTTGACAACAGGCACCATGCTGTCATGAAGTTACATATATTTTTCATAATGTACCCTATCACAGATAATAGTACAATGTCTTGTGTCTAGTAGGTGCTCAATAAATATTTATTGGATGAATGACATTTCTTTAACAGAAGCTTGAATGCTTTCATAGCCAAATTTTAATTTTCTGCTTTGACCATTTAAATTCAAACCTGCTAACAACATCTCAAAGCACCGTCAAGCTGCTTGGTTACAGAAACTTCCCTATTACCATCTGCAGTGGAGATGGTACCCAGTGTAAAAGAACCAGATGCAGCAAACAAATTAAAATATGGGCCGTTGTTGAATGCTCCTGGTTTGAAGTGCTTAAGTGGCATGGCAATTAATGTCTGTGAACAGCTGCTTTTAAAGATTAAGAAAAGTGATTGCTTTGCCCCATAAATGGACAAATCCACAGATGTTTCAGGTTGTGCTCAGTTGTTGGCATTTAGAAGATATGTTTTGGAAACACTGTGAATAAAAGCATGCTGTTTTGTAAAACTTTGCTGGCTGGTGTGACAGGAGAGAACTTTCTAAAATTTTTCAAGAAGCAGCCCAGATTTGGCTATATACTAAGAGCAGCATGCTGCTCTTTGTATGGATGCTGCTAAATCAATGACTGGAAAAAACAGTGGATTTGTCACTAGATTGCTCAGCAAGGTGCCTGATGCCTTTCTGGGTGCACTCTATTATCCAACGCCATGCTTTCTCTGTCAAAGACTACTGCAAGTTATACCAGCTGCTTGGCAGAGCTATTCAAGTGGTTGACTACCTTAGGCATTGTTCTCTAAATCTATTTACAACCATTTGAAAAATGGCATCTCTTCCATAGTATAGTCTCCATGTAGAAATCCAGTGACAATCTGGAAATAATTAAAAGACTTTAGTTGAAATGTACTGACAAAAGTTGCTTTTCTTTCTTAAAAATTTTTATTTGTCATTCTATTTTATAAACCTTTGGTGTTTCCTAGATTACCTTGCCTGGTAGATGTTTTTCTCACCTTGTTGGACAATATGAGATTTTTGCTGGATATAAGAAAAACAAAAAACAAATGATCATCTTTAGTAACAAAGTTAAAGTTTTCATTAGGAAGCAGGGTGATAGAAAGCTGGAACTGTTGAAGCCTTAAGAACACTATCCTGAACTTAAAGAGGACACTGGCCCATGAGAGGTATGGTAGCAACAGGAGCATTTACTCTGAGTAACCAAAGAGGACATGCATGGAGCAGGTACACGGAGCAGATTCTACCTTTATGCCTATAGGGAAGCTGTTCTTTCCACCCTGGGGAAATGGTGCCATAGAAACTACAGGAATGATTACAAATCTAAAAAGTATAAGATAGTGGGTATAAAAATGTTAATGTTAGATATAAAAGATGTCAGTGTTACTTATCAAAAATTGTCCTCTTATTATGAAGTGGGGAGAGAGAGAGAATTGTGATTGTGAAAAAGAAAGAAGTGCTATCCTAAATAGTTAACTACAAAATAGATTAGTAGATGTCTAATCTTTTCCCTTCTCACCTTTTCCTTTACTGGAAATACCTGTGCTTCATTCTAGATAATACTTTTGGTTCCAGGCCAGGAAAGACAATCTCTTCCTTAATGTCTTCAAAAAAGCAGAGTTGCTTTCTGCATCTGTGCTTTTTTACATGGCTTTGTGTGTTTGAAGAAGCCAAATATAATTAAAATGCAACTCAGTTGACCAGGGATAGTGGTCACAGATGATGGTTAACCTCAGCAGAAATTACTGATTCATGTCAAAGTTTGTTTTTAAGTAACTGTTTCCTGTCTCCCTATCTAAACCTACCTCTCATTCTCCTCTGATCCAATCAATAGAACTCTGGCCAGGAATTATTGACTCTCAGTAATCAGCAAAGCTCATTTGTGCTTCAGAACAAACCTGTGACTCAGAGACTATAGATAATATTATTCTCATTTTACAGACTAGAAAACTGAGATTCAGAGACTCTGAGACTTATTTATAACCCCACAAATAATAAGTGTCAGAGGCATCTCTGAATGGAAATCTTCCTGCTTCCAAGTTAAAAACCATTGACTGAACCAAGCACTCTTTCTTATATAACTTGTTCATTGATTGATAGCAATTTTGGCTAAATGTGCTTTAACATTATTCTTATAATGAGGGGGGAAATGCAGTTAAACTATGGAGCAGGAAGGTTGTAGCTCTACCAATAGCCTTAAAGAAAAATAAGTTCCTTTACTACTCTGCTAGAAACTTACTTAGCAAAAATGAGTACAATTTTACAAGGTAAAAAATAGATCTTGAAGTAAATGACTTATAAGCATCTCTGATGAAAAGACTTAGAGCTATACAGAAAATTTGAAGTTCAAACAAAGGACTTGATAGAAAAATAAAAGATAAATACAAATAAACAATCATATGGGACTAACCAAGGATAAATAGATTATAATCAAATATGGAATGATGATACTTGTGTCCCTTCTGAACCCTATCATCTTTAGGAATCATAAAGGGAATCTAAGAAGACAGGGCCTATGAGGAAAATTAATAATATGCTATATCATATTGATCTGAAATCCATTCTTTTCCCTATCAGGACAGACTTCACTTACTTGGTCTAGTTTACCAGGCAATTTCTGAAATCCAAGATCAAGTAATGTGATCACTCCCAGCACTCCAGTTATCTGCTCCTTAACCAAAATGGCTGGACTGATTCTTAGCTCCAACAATAGAGCATTAATTTAAAAGGGGATTCTTTGTTCTCTCTGAGTTTACACTTGTGAAAGGGAATCCTTTATTCCCTTTGTCTGTTTTGAGTTAACACTAACTTAAGTACCCTTACTTAAATTGTGAAAACAGGATTAATTCTCTTTGTCTACTTTTGAATTGAATCAACAAAAGATTGGACACCACTTAGTAGTAGGTGAGAAGCTAGCAGGGTACTTAAAGAACTCACAAGTCACTTATTTAGAGAGCTTTTAACTCAGTCCCAAACTTGTGAATCCTATGATCAAAATTTACAGCATCAGAAACTCAATCAGCCAAGAATCTATGAACCCTTTTGATGAGTATTTGCCCCTCCAGAAGGTGAGAACTAATTCCCACAAGCACTCCCACCTGGGCAGTGCCAGACAATTTGGAAACTGTGATTGACCTCTGTGAAGAGGGGCAAGGACAAGGAATCCCCATAAAAAACCAAGAATCCTGCAGTTTGAGTCAGTCTTGTGGAGACAGTCTCCTGACTGGAGAGTCTTCAAAGGAGGGAGCTTAGCTGGAGATGGCAGCTTGGATCATGGTCTGAGAACTTGGCTTCAACTTGGACTGACTCCTGGGTAAGTAAAAGGCTGAATCCTTTCCTAGTTTCTGGAGAGACTAGCTTCCATCTTGGAGGAGATCCCATGATTACTCACTACCAGCCTTCCTAGTTGAAAGCTAATTAATCTCTGCCTGGTTAAGATAGGATAGATAGCTTTTATATCCCCTTCACATTTTTCTACTTTATTCTTTCCTCTCTATTTTGTAAGTAAATTTCTAACTCAAGATATAATAAATATTGGAAACCACATAATTTCGTAAAATTATTGTCCAACCCTTAATTTTGACCTTTACATTAATATGTCTATTTTCATTTCACTTTAATTCAATAAAAATGTATAAAGCACCCATTATGTTCCAGGACCTGTGCTAAACTCTGAGATAACAAATAAGAAAAAGAAAGTCAGCCTTGGCCCTCAAGGAGCTAACAATCTAATTAGGGAAGACAATGCAAACAAAAGCAGGGGGGCTGAAATCAGGCAGAACTACAGATGGAAAGTAGATGGAGTTGAAAGTCCAGTTTTTAGCCTCTATAAAATGAAGCCCTTCTATCATTTGTCATTTTCATTTGCTCGTTTTTCTAAATTAATTTGTTTATATTTTCCAAACTAAACAAAAACCTATTAAAGATATGTAATAGTTTGATAATATTTGAACCATACCCCCAAATTAGTCAAAAGATATGTCTAGGCAATTAAAAAGAGAAAGTGATTCAAGGGCAGTCATATGCTGATGATGCTATATTACAGTGTGAGCTGTGGACTGAAAATTCCAAAGAAGACAAAAATTGCAAGTCAATCTTTATTTGAGAAATCTTACCAAGTATATACTTCCATTGGCTAAGTTAAAGGGATTCTCTCCTGAAGGACATGCTGATTTTTTCTCAGTTCATGCCTCTGCCCTTTAATCAGCTCATTTTTTGTGAATTGTATGCTACTCACAATTGGGTGACAGCCATCAATCAGAATTTGTGGAGACAATATAAAATCAAATTCTAAATCAAGGTTAAAAATCTACAAGTTTGTCATATTGGCCTTGTCTTGTGGAAAGGGCATTTGAAAACTGGATTCTTTTCTGGTGTATCCAGTTGTATATATCCTTAGGAAAGTCATTTAAAGTTCCTTGGACCTTCTTTTGTCCACATAAGAAATGATGACCTTTCATATCTATCTTATTGGTAATATTTCTATTACTCCTGCCCTTCTTCCTTTTATTTTGCTTCCTCCTAATTCTAATAGCATTTTAACTTTTGCAAAGTATTTTATACATGTTATCTTATTTGATTCTCACAACCCTATGACATAAGGACTATTATTATCTTTATTTTATAGATGAGGAAATTGTGATTAAGTGAGGTATCATTGTCCAGGGTCACACATCTAAAAAGTGACAAGGATCAAATGAGATACTATTTGTAAAATTATTAACACATAATAAGTGCTACATAAATTCTTGCCACTGTAATATTATTATGAGCAGATGGGTGGCACAATACATATAGTGCTGGGCCTACAGTCAGGAAGACTTTTTCCTGAGTTCAAATCTGGTGTCAGACACTGACTAGTAGTATAGAGGGTACCCAAGACACTTAACCCAGTTTTAATCCTGGCAGCAACATGTGCCTGATGACTGATGAGGACTAGCCTGGTTAATTATGGAGAGGTTCACTTTCGACCTCTTAGCTACTAAGTTAAAAAAATACTTCTTTAGCAATGGTGACAGATACCGCACTTAATTATTATCAACCCTAATAACAAATTTAATTCAAAACATATTTATTAAATTGCTTTAATTGAATACTTCCAAAGACTGAGTAAAAGGTAGTTTAAGATGACTTAGCATTGATTCTGATTGGAGAGAGTGATGGTCAGATTGAAGTGTGGAATGCTTGGTGCATTGGAGTAGAGGCTGATGATATTAGGAAGTGAAGTTTGAAGGAGGAAATACAGGAAAGAAAAAAGAGAATGGTATCAGGGTAAGAAGGCCATTCCCCTTCCTGTCTTCTCTCATGGTCTTTGAGAATCACTCTGTATTCATCTTGTTCCAATGACAGTTTTGTGAGATAAGCAGATTGGTTCTATCCAGGATATGTAATCTTTTAAGGATGTCATTCTGGTTCAGTGGTTAGTCATGTGGTACCTCAACAGTTTTTTTTTTCTCTTTTCAGAATATGTTATGATTAATTATGATCATCCTCTGTTATCTCCACTTTGGAAAATGGGTAGTTTAGCTTGAGCAACTTGGGTATCAGGAGGATAGGGCTTAACCTATGAATTTAAGAAAGATTCCGCTTCTGTTACTGCTATTAGTATGGCTTTATTAATTAAACTGTTTGACTTTCATTATCCAGACAGTTTAAATTATTTACTTTTTTTAAAGCAATGTTGAAATTCCAAATGAGTGGGGTCAATAGGTAACAGAGATTAGCAGACTCCTAGGGAGGAATAGAGGAAACACTCCTTTCTGGGATAGGCCATGCATATCTCTATAAAAACCCTCAGCCCAGCATGATTATACTATAAAACAATGAGTAGTCTTTCCTCTTCCTGTATTTCACTTTGTGTATATTGTATGCATATGGATTCAGACAAAGTCTATTGTTACAGTCTTGTATTTCCAATATTCACCCCCAAGGAGTGACATAGACATGGCAAGAGTATTTATTAGATACATGAAATATACCCACAATGAATAAATTCATGCACAAATAAAATATACTTGAATTGATTTTTTATGGATATGAGTATTTGTATAACATCAAATGTTTGAAACTCATTTTTCATGACTGAAAAGTTTTGAATATGAGGTTTCTGATTGACAATTGATTATCACATCTGGGGGTTAATTGGATGAATTTTTCTTTATGAACCTATATAGCTAATCAGTTTTTTGCCCCATTTGGAAAAAAAAAAGATTGCAGTTGTAATATCAGCAGGGTTTCTATTCTGACAGCATGCTTGGTAAGGAAAAGTATGTTTCAAATATGCTGGTTCAGCTGTTCTTATTTTGATATCTTATTTCATTTGTATTTTTTTTAGCTTTCTTCTTCATAAGTTCCTGGACTTTTAAAATATAATTAAATACTATACTTTATGAAAAATCATCAGCAAAAGAATGATAGTATATGAAAAGATTTCTAAGACATATGCATATTTAAACATATATGTGCCCCTAGATTATATTATAGAGTGATTATTCATTCAACAAGTATTAACATCTACATTGATTCAGATTTCAAAATTTTTATTCATATATAATTTTCAGAAACACATTAAAATAGCCCAATTTGATTTTTGTAGTCACCTGAATTTTCTTCTAAAATCAATCCACACAAGTAGTTTGAAATTATTTTTTTTTTTAGATTGGCTCTGAATAGAAATAGAAAGGACTATTTCAGGAAAATAAGCTATGTAGTATGGATCTTTCTAAGCATAAAACCAAAATCAAATATGTAAGAATAAGCAGAGCCAACCAAGAATGTTATGACAGCAGGGGAGAGAGAGTCTATGAAGGTGAGACTCTCTTCTAGCTCTCACCTCCTGCCGAATATGCACTGGGGAGACTTTAAGGTTGTGTCACCCCAAAACTGAGTGAACTGGATGGTCATGCTGCCCCACAGAAGCTGGGGGCAAGGCTTCCCTATAAGATGAGGTATTGGGCACCCCAATCCAATTATGTATGTGGGAGGGGTTCATGCAAGCCTCCCACAAGGTCAGTCAACTTCACAGTAGGTGGTCTGGCTTCAAGATGGAGGCAGACAGACCAAGCTGTGATTCCCCTCCCCCTTGTCTCTCAGGCACTCTGGAATACTATATGGCTTTTATTAATATCAATATAGGGATTGGGGAAAGGAATGAAGGGCAGAGGGACTTTGGGGTGCCCTCTTCTCTATTTCTATGGCGTCCGTCAATTGGGTTGGAAGCTTTGGGGTTCCTGCTCCCAAGCATCTCCCCTAGCCACTTCTCCTTCAGTTTCTATTTCTATTTCCTATTTCTATCCTTTTCTAGAATTGCAAAATCAAACCAGAAAGGGTCTCTCAGCAAGGTAGGGTAATGGGGGGTAGAGCCTAAGAGATAGCTCCCAAAATGGAGTCCAGACACTTAGCTAACCTGATTGAAGTCTTGATGGATGAGAAGTGATGAGATGCCTTTGACCAGGGAATCAGGGTATCAAGGTCCAAAGAAATATCCTCAGGAAGCCTTCAGGACTGGATCCAAGCTGAGATGTTCTCCTCCTCCCTGTCTCCAGTCCTCTCCGGAAGTTCTTTTCCTCCTTCCTCCTCTGGAGAATCACCCAGAATTCCCTCTCTGGTCCCAATTGTCAGTAATTGTCACCAATGGCTTTCTTCTGGCTCTTTTTTGTCCCATCCCCCATCCTTACAAATAGGAATGCATATTTATTGCCTATGAGGAAGACAGTCTTTTTTTATTGGTAGCCCAAGAGAAAGACACTGCTGAAAAGAATAATCTCTTGGTTTTCCATTTCCTTTCCCCCACACATCAATATCTGTATCCCCTTATTCTTGCCGACACAATAAAAAATAATTTTATTCATTTCATCAAACATTTACCAACTATATGTAAACAATAACAATCATTAGAAGCAGCCTCTCCTACCTCATTAAGAAAGAAAGCAGATTGATTTTATTATTTTTCTTCATCAATAAAATAATTTTTTTAATTTAATTTGGAATGATATTGAATAAGTAAATGATTTTAGGTAGGGTTTTCAATAGATCCTTCTTCAGATATTTAAATCTGACTTTATTTGTATAAAATATTTTATAATCATGTTCATGCAGTTTCTGAGTTTGTTTTGTCAGATTTGCTCGGTTAATTTTTGTATGTATGATTATCTCTTAGTATCTCTTCTTGTAATTTCATGGATAAATATTAAACACTGAGTTCACTGGGGTTTAGAGAAAGTGGAAAAGGAAAACTGCTTGGGCAAGGGATAACTGACTGAAAACAAATACTAATGGGGAATCACCTTTACATCCACAAACACAGGACTTTGGAAAATGAGTAATAGGAATAGCAGTTAAATCAGTTATGCAGTGAGCCAGACTCCAGTCAGCTGAGGAATTACAATAAAACCTTATATAAACTTAACTAAGGTACTTCCAGGGTTAAGGAGGACAGTCAAGAAGCAGAAAACAATAATTTATTAAAGAGATTAAGGAGATGGGTAAACAGGGATTTACTTAACTGGGGTTAATTATGGATCAGAAACAAGGGAAATGGATCACTACTCTAAAACCCTAACCCTAACAAGATCCAAGGAGGATGGGCCTCCCTCCTTGGGTCCTTGTCCCTCCAGCAGTTATCTCAGCTATCCTAAGGTCCCAGATGAAAACCAGCCAGTAATTCCAAAAGGGTCTCCAACCAAGAGCTGTCCACCTTCCAAATTGTAAACCAAGCTCCAGACCACACAGTGGATGGGATGGTATTTTAGGAGTACAGACACACCTGCTACTTTTCCAGTGGCAGCAACCAACAGAACCAGACCCTTGAGTCTCACCTACAGAGTTCCAGGGCTCCCAGAATGTTCCGCTCATCCATCCTGCTTTGCACAACTTTTCTGTATCTATACTTAAAAATGCTATTTCTTATTATAGTAGGATGTTGTGATGTTTAGAAATGCTGGTGATTTATGTGGATTTATTTTATATTGTTACTTTAGAGTCTTTAATCTCATATATAAACATATATATACATACATATGTATACATATGTATCCTCATATTGTCTGAAAAAAAATAGTTTCATTAACTCTTTGACACTGTGATAACATTGATTTCTTTTTTCTCCTCTTATTGTTATTGCTAGCATTTCTAATACAATATTATGAAATATTGGTGATAATGAGGATCCTAATTTCACTCCTGATCTTATAGGGAAGGTTTCTAACTTATCTCCATTACAGGTAATGTTTGCTAATGGTTTTAAATATACACTTTCTCTATGGAAAAATCCACTTATATCTATTTTTTTAAATTGAAGTAAATGTCTTTTGTTCAAAACTTTTTCTGCATCAGTATCTGCTTGTATGATCATATGATATTAATTTTTTGATGCAATCAATTATGTTAATAGTTTTCTTTATATGAGTCATTACTGCATAGTATTATGGGGAAAACCAGAGGAGTTGACTTAAATATTAAATGTGGGCTCAGTGGGGTGGATAGGAGATAGGAAGGGACAATGCGTAAGACCAGGGAACCAGGTTTAACTATAAGAGGAATGACCGTTGATAGAAATGGCAGTTAAGCCTGACTAACTGTCATTCTGCCCCACCCAGCCTGGAATAACTACTGAGTATACAGACACACAATGAGGACTTTAAAGTACTAGAAAAAACACACAAGGTAACAGTTTAATTAAAATATGAGGGGATTGGAAAGGGGGTTAGGTAAAGCTATGACTAACTACCCAGGACTGGAGTCAAAAGGGGTAAGTTCCTTAGCCAACCTGGCTTCTGCCAGGTTTTGACAGGTTGGCTAAGGACCTCAGGAAGAGGGCTTGAATTTGGGGTCTCACAACTGTTCCAGGGATGTTTTCAGGATTCCAGAAACCAACTCCTCCACAGCTGTTGATCCAAAGTAACCAGATAGGAAGAGATGTCTGCAAGCTGTCCACCAGATCACAGACCACTGCCCTACACAAAGGTGACTTGCAGGATTGAGGTCTTCTACCTTTTCAACCTTCACCACTCTCCAAGATCCCAGGGAATCAGGGTACAACTCCACTTCCTCTGAGGTCTCCCAGGGTCAGTTACAGCTTGTCTCAACCACCATGGAGTCTGTCTCAGAGAGCAAGGCCCACTTCCTGTTTCCCCATTCCATTTGGAATTCTCCAGCCCTTCCTGTTATGTCTCCTAAATAATAACTAAGTAATCCTCCTCATAACAATAGTAAATATAAATCCTGTTTGATAGTAATATATAATTTTTGTCATATAATATTATAATTTTATGAATAATATTTTATTTAGGATTTTTGAAATTCTGTCTTTTAAACTGTTATTTTCATGTTGAACTATTTCCCACTTTCCTTGCCAAGTTTGTTATATTTTTCTTACTTGATTCTCTACCTCCATTCTGATTTCCTGGAGAGCTTGTGATCACTTTTCTTTTTCTTTTTCTTTTTATTTGAAAGTTTGGATGTGTTTGCTTGTGTGGTGCCATCTGCAGTCTCCTCTGTAAACTGTTGTTTTTCACCATAGAAATTATCCAGGCTCAAAGTTTATTTTTTTCTTATTTTTTTTTGTGGTTGTAGATTGTAGTTCTTGGATTTTGGAGGCCATTGCTGTGTTAGTTTTTTCTTTACTTCCCAGTCAGAAATCTGAGTGAGAAGGGTAGGTAGTTCTGTGTTTCAAGCTACAGAATGGTTTTTGCCCTGAAGCTAATTTTCAGACTCTACACCTTTCTTTGTGGGGAGCCACTCTCTGCCCTATCTCTGTGTCCAAGCTCTGGGTTCCTCAGCTTCCTAGGGTCCTAAGTCTCACTGCTTTCAGGGATAAGTCTCTGGTGTCCTCAGCCTGCCCCCAGAGAACCTATAGATTGACCTTGTTCGCTCTGACTCTAGAGCAGTAGGTGGAGTCGGGGAGGGGTGATCAGCTTGCATTATGGAAGGAGTAATTTTACCCCCTTATAGCATGAAAATGCCAAAACCCTGCCTACCTTCCTGGCTGCACTCTAGAGTAGAGTCCCTTTACTCCTCTGATTTTGGTTTTTGTCCTTTTGAGGCACTTTATATCAGTTGGTGGTGATGAGAAAAAGACCCTTGCCTCTACTCTGTGGCCTTCTTAGCCTGGAAGTCACCCCTCCAAAGAAAGAGTCTTACAAAATTCCTTTTATAACACTAATATGGTAATGATTCCAAAGACAGGCAGACCAAAAACAGAGAAAGAAAACAACAGACAAATCTCCTTGATGAACATAGATGCAAATATCTTAAAGAGAATACTAGCAAAAAAACACAAAACCTCCAGCAAGTGATAATAAGAATTATTAATTATGATTAGGTGAGATTTATACCAAGAATACAATGACGGTTTAATAAAAGGAAAACCATTCATATAATTGACTATGTCAACACCAAAACAACAGAAATCACATGATTATTTAAATAGATGTAGAAAAAGCCTTTGACAAAATGTAATACTCATTCCCATTGAAAACATAGAAAGTATAAGAATAGATGGGTCTTTCCTAAAAATAATAAACAATACATTTTTTAAACCATTAGCAAGTATCATCTGCAATGGGGGTAAATTAGAAGCCTTCCCAATAAGATCAGGGGTGAAACAAGGATACCCATTATCACCTCTATTATTTAATATTGGACTAGATACGCTAATGCCAGCAATTAGAGGAGTAAAAGAAATTGAAGGGATTAAAGTAGGCAATGAGGATAGTTAACTATTACTCTTTGCAGATGATATGATGGTCTACTTAAAGAATCCTAGAGAATCAATTAAAATGCCAGTGGAAATAATTAACAACTTTAGCAAAGTTCCAAGACACAAAATAAAGTCACAGAAATCATCAGCATTTCTACATATCTCCAATACATCTCAGCAGTAACAGTTAGAAGGAGAAATTACATTTAAAATCAACCTAGACAATATAAAATATCTAGAAATCTACATGCCAATACAAACACAGGAATTATGTGAACACAACTACAAAACACTTTCCACACAATTAAAGCTAGATCTAAATAAATGGGAAAAAACCCATTAATTGCTCTTGGGTAGGATGAGCTAATATAATAAAAATGACAATCACCCAAATTAATTTACTTGTTCAGTGCCATACCTATCAAACTACCAAGAATTTTTTTTGAATTAGAAAAATTATGACAAAGTTCATTTGTAAGAACAAAAGATCAAGAATACAAAGGAAACTAATAAAAAATATGAAGGATGGGGACCTAGCAGTACCAGATCTTAAACTCTACTATTGTAGGAATATAGTTAGGGATGATACAGTTTTCTAGGCTTAGTTGAAAGAAGGGAATTTTGAATTAATCCCTGGGAAAGGATTCTTGATAAGAAAGGAATTTTGGGTCTACAACTGAAAATAACTGAACTTGACTTCCTTCTTGGATTTTGACCAAGCTGGAGAGAGGTTTTTGTCTTTCAGCCTTCAATTCCCATCAAGCTGAAGGAGGGTTTTTCCTCTGAGAGATTCTCCCTGGAAGGTCATGATTTCATGGAGAAGTCCTTGGCATCCAGGTAGAGGATTTACTTGGAGGGAAACAATTTCCCTGAGTCCAGTTTTCATCTGCCAGTGGTCCAGCTGCCAGAATTCCTGTTAGTTAGGATAATCAAAAGCTCTCTATCTATAATTTTGGTTACTTAATACAGCAGCCAAAACCAGGGTTTTTCCTTTTCTTTCTTATTAATTATTGGTAGTAAGTTTAGATTAAGTCAGATAGCATGGGGGGGTTTCTTAGCTAGAACAGGGAGCTGTAAACAGGGCCCAGAGAAGAAACTGAAGGCTCTCCTTCAGCAGAAGATAGAGAAGTTAAGTGGAGCTAGTTTACATAGTGCTAGGATCCTACATATCAGTTTCTTTATTCCCTTTTTAAAATAAATTTTATTTCAGTAAGCCAAGGTTTTGTGCTTCACTGGCCCTGGGGAGTCCTAGGTGGGTTGTAATATCTAATATCCCCCTAGGATTCTTCCACATTACCTTTGGCTGACCCAGGTAAGGTAAGACCAAAGGTTTTTTGAATTTTGTGGGGTAACTGTCATCCACAGTGTCTTGGAATTCTGAGAGCTGCTCTGCCAAGCTTAAGCAGAGCTGTAGAATCTTGGTATTGCTGACTGCGAGGCTGTACTCTTACTGGCAGGTAGCTATTTTGAATATAATTCTGTGGCACAGAACTCAAAGGGAATATTCTATTGGAACTTTCCACTGCATGGCTGGTCTGAGACAGGTGCTGGAACCTACCATTCACCAGTTTTTCCTGTCAGCTTCATTGAAACAACTGCTACTTGTGGTAAGAGGACAATACAGTGGAAGTAAACAATAGATTGATTATTAGCTGCTCTGCTAAATTGAAACAACAGTTGGTATCTTAAATGTGTTGTATTAATATAATAAAACTATTTCTAGGGTACTATTTCTTCCTAATCCCCTATGTTTTTGTTGTTATCTTGCCTGACTGGTTTTATGATTTTATGAAAGTGGAAATGTTGCTTCCTTACACTGAAGCTAGTATAAGAAAGGGTATATCCTTTGTAATGTTGGGGATTATAGTATGTGGTATGTTGTATGTGATGATTAAAATCTTGGTGTGTCTGATTGAGAGATACAATATTTTTGGTTATTTAAATTTTGGGACTGCTGATTTAAAGAATATTGTTATGGCTGTGTAAGAGAGATTAGATAAAAATGAGACTACCTATAAACAGCTGAGAAAATTAACTGGTATGGCTCATAATTTAAAGTTGCAGGGACTAGTGAAGCTTGAAGAGGTTGAAGAACAGCAAGCTTCTACTAAGCTAGAGCTAGAAGCTGCAGCTTTAGAGGAAAAGCCAGTTACCTTTTGTCCTCTAAGGGATATGTCCTATGTTACAGCAGACCATGGGATAGTACATCTGAGACAACATAAGAATTTCACTCAGGGGAAATTGGAATCATTGAAAAAGGGGATTCAAAAATTTGAAAATGAGCCTGTTAAAGTGGTCAAAGGACTAGAGAGAGTAATATGAATCTACTATCCAACATTTAATGTCTTTGATTTATTATTGAATGAAATTTTAACTAGAAGGGAGAAACAACAGATAGTGGAGTAGACTAATACAAATACTGATCTCACATCATCGCTGCCAGAGTATAATAATCTAGAGATTAATTCTGTGGAGAATTATAGGCAACTAGCCATGGCAAGGGAGTCTATATCGGAGATCATGAGGGTTAACAAACTGCAAGTGCCCTGACACATAGTTGAAGTTTGAGAGACTAAGGCAAGATCAAGGGGAGACTCCTGCAAACTTCCTGGATCAGATTATTGACTATGGGGAAAGATGGCTTGGTCTAAATCTGCTTTGGATGAGGATGTCAGTCACATTTTGAGGCAGTTTATGAAAAATGCCTGTCCTGTGGTAAAGAACTTTTTTAGGAGTAACTGTCCAATTTGGTTTACCATGGGATTGGATGAGCTCAAGAATGGCTACTTATATCTATCAGGATGAAATGAACAGACAAGAGGATGATAAGACCAAGGTTATAGAAAATCTAAGAAAACAATTGAAGGAAGCTAATAAGAAGGCTCAGGAAAATGAGATACAGCAAGTTAAGACTGTTGTAGCTCTAGTCTTGCAGACCTCCAAGGCAGGAATATGATCATAGGCAAACTAGATAAAATCCTCCAAGGTGCTTTTTATGTAATCAAGTGGGGAACATGGATAGAGAATGTAGATACAGGGGACAATTTGAAGTTCAAAATAGGGAAAACAGAGGAAATGGATATAAATAATGTCTTTGCTCACTCTGACTTGGTGCTTGCTCTGATTCAAGCTCCATAGGTGCAGTGGAGGAGGGGTGATCAGCTCACACTTTGGTAGAACTAATTTTACCCCCTTATAAAATGGAAATGACCAAACCCTGCTGACCTTCAAGGCTGAGTCCTACAGAAGAGCCCCTTTATTTATCTGGTTTTGGTTTTTGACCTTTTGACTTTTTTTTATTTTAAACCCTTAACTTCTGTGTATTGACTTATAGGTGGAAGAGTGGTAAGGGTAGGCAATGGGAGTCAAGTGACTTGCCCAGGGTCACACAGCTGGGAAGTGTCTGAGGCCGGATTTGAACCTAGGACCTCCCATCTCTAGGCCTGGCTCTCAATCCACTGAACTACCCAGCTGCCCCTGACCTTTTGACTTTTTGACCAATATTTGACTTGATATTGGTAGCTGGTAAGGAGAGGATGTCCCCTGCTTCTATACTGTGAACATCTTAGCTTGGAAGTGAGCTATAAATATTTTTGTACAAGCATTTTTCCTTTTATCTCTTTGGGGTACAAACACAGCAGTAGTATGGCTGGGTGAAAGAGCAGGAATTCTTTTAAAGCCCTTTGTGCATAATTCTAAATTGTCCTCCAGAATGGTTGGACCAATTCACAACTCCACCAGCACTGTATTAGTGTCCCAATTTTGCCACATCCCCTCCAACATTCATCACTTTCTTTTGCTGCCATATTGGCCAGGTTTCTAGGTGAAAGGTGGTACCTCAGAGTTGTTTTAATTTACATTTCTCTAATCAGGAGGAATTTACAGCACTTTTTCATGTGCTTATTGATAGTTTTGATTTCATCATGTGAAAATTGCCTATTATGTCTCTTGACCATTTGTTGATTGAGGAATGCCTTGATTTCTTGCAAATTTGGCTTAGTTCTTATATATTTGGGAAATTAAACCTTTGTCAGAGAATTTGTTATAAAAATATTCTCCCAGTTTTTTGTTTTCCTTCTAATTTTGGTTGCATTGGTTTTGTTTGCATAAAACATTTTTAATTTGACATAATGAAAGTAATTCATTTTACATTTTGCAATATTCTCTGTCTCTTGCTTGTTCTTAAATTCCTTCTTTTCGGTCTGAACATTTAAAAACAAACAAAGCCAATAGAATTTTTCTTGTTCTCTTTTTAGAGGGCTAAAACTAATAGGAGGTTTTAGTGTAGATCCAGAGAAGTTGGGAATTTTCTCCTGAGTCTCATTTACTATATTTTTAAAATAGGGATAATATCTGCCCTGAGTACCTCATAGTTTTTGTCAGGGACCATTAGATTTTATGGTATGAAAGCATTTTAAAGAAAAAATGAATTGTTACCAATATACACAGGCACTAAGCAAAACTTACTAAGACTGGAAACAATATGTAGCATTCTAAGAAGATTTGCTTCATTTAAAAAATAGAAAATAATTCATATTTATTCCTTTTACTCCCTTCAAAAAAAGAAAAAAATACATATATTTTACTTTTTTCCAAGAATAGAATAAGAAAAGTATAGCATCCTGACTAAAACCTTCACATGTAAAGGTTTTAGTTAATATTAAGGAAACAGCATAGCAATTTGTGCAGGGTGAATTGCATTCTATTTTAGGTCTTTTATGAAACTTAAAACCCAAGCCAATTTGGCTCCCCATTCCCATTTCAGGAAAAAATATGGATTTCTTTGTTAATAAAATAGAAGTTGTAGTTGCATGCTGAGTAACAAGGTCCTAGGTAGTGAATGGTCATCTTAAGAGAGAGTTTTGAGTAGCTACTCTAGTGATTGAGAATGAGCCTGACACCAATAAACAAACAAACAAACAAACAAATAAATCTCCATGCTATTAGGAATGGCTATTTTAACTTAGAAAGATTTTGCAGTGGACCTAATCACAGTGGCTTCTTAATTTTCTCTAGGAACATTTGAGAGTTCAGGAATAGGACTGAAATACTGATTTAAGGATATGCACAGTGGGGATATGGAAGGATCAGGTGACTGAAGATCACTGGAATGGGAACACTTTGTGAAAATGCTTCAATATTCTGAATATAAATCAGTCCAATGCATTCTTATTAGGTATAACTGCTGAATAGAATAAAAAATAAGTTAAAGATTCTATTGATAACAGTTATAAGGTTTCAAGGCAACTCAAAAGTACGCAATAATTTTGTCTAAGCAATCTAACAAACTGTGATATTTCTTTGATAGTTGTCTTACTTTTATATCTTTGTCCATTCAGTATTACTGACAAAGACATAAACTTGCATGTTATTTATACATGTGTGGGAGTGGATGGGAATAGGGGTTCAAAAATTGTTATAAATTCACTTACCATTTTAAACATCATTGGATACTTTAAATTCACTGACACTTGACAGATTAGTGTTTCCTTTTACAGTAGTCCTTGATAGCTGAATATTCATGCATGGTGAATGATATTTGACATTTATGTCATTAATCAGCAACCTCAGAGTGTATTTTGAAAGGAGTTATATTAATTTTAAAGGTATAAATTGTCTATGTAGAAGAAAATGGAACAATTTTCTGTGTCCTTTTCCTGGTCTCATCCCTGGTCTCGATGTCCTTCAACATGTTATCACTGTACTTACCTGTCCAAATAAATATTGGGAAAAAAGAATGAAAGAAAAACACACAGAGAATCATTGATAGTAAGAAGAGATGCTATTCTGGGAATAAATGCTTTGTTCTAAAAATTCATCCACTTCATCTTGTGAAGTTGGCTTCCCTTTCCTTACTTGAACTAGCTCACCTTTTTTCTGTCTGAGGGAAAGTTCTGCTATTACATTCTCTTTAATTTTTTTGGATATTAAATATATCATTTTTGGTCCCACTTTCAACTTTATTTTTTTCCATTTTCTATTCTTTCCCTGGCCTCCCCCCAACCCCCCACTGGATAATGTATGTATTTTTCAAAAGCTTTCTTTTCTATGATCTGAGTTATTCTGAAATTATAAGAATTATTAGTGAAATAGTGGATTGCTATAATTAGTATTATAAATAAGCATTTCTTGAATATCTCCTATCTTCATAGCACCATATTAATAACTTATAGGACCCATAAATAGTTAGGAGACAATATTCAATAACTTCATCATCTAGCTGATGAAACAATACCCATATACTTAAAAGAAATAGAGAAAAAAGTAATGTCTGTGATAACACAATCCAAGCTACATGCCTAAATTAAGATAGCAATCAACATAGAACAGAGTTAGTCTAACTTGTGCTATTAAAAGTATAAGGACAATAAAAACCAAAACAAAGAAATGTGTATTAATTTTATTCAGCACCACTAACTCTTTTTAGTATCTAGCTAGACAATCATATTGCAGAGGCTAGATGAAGGAGAAGGTACACAGAAGCATGTGTTCTCTATAAAATTACTGTAAAATTCTGAATAATGAAAAAATATGAAGGAAGGTGGCCTACCAGTACCAGATCTTAAACTGTACTATAAAGCAGTAGTCATCAAAACAATATGGTACTGATGAAGAGACTGAATAAATCCTTTTGCACCAAGACCCATAAAAAGATGAAGTGAAATAATTTTTCAGCCAAAACAACTTAGAAGACCCACAGAAAGAATATAGTACATGGGGTGGGGAGAGGTAAAACACAAAGAAGAGCACAAGAGAAGGTCCCATCAAGGTAACAGACCTAAAGCATAGCTAAAATAGCAACATGGCTTCCAGAGCTCTCAATAAAAATTGGTAAGGGGAGGGGGTCAGACAACTAGTCAGAAAGATATTACAGGGGTCCCTTGGCTGGTTCTGGATTCAAGACTCCTGTTGAATTGTCCAAATGCAGATTCAGAAAGCAGTCCTGGGGAACACTCTGAGGGGACGAGGAGCACTAGCACACACTAGTGATTGTGGCCACATGGGATCAGGGGACCTTAGTTATAGTCCCAAAGAAGAAAAGAGTGCCTGTGATTACCAGCCCAGATACAGAGTATTTAACACACCTCTCCCTGTATCAGACCATCCTGGAAGGATTGAGAACATATAGACTCCCAGAGTCAGCTCTGAAGGCAGCTTGGGATAAAGAACTTTAAGCTTGGGATAATCCTCCCTTTACCGCAGGTACAGACCTCCAATTTAAATTTTATTTATTTAAATTTTAAAATTTCTAAATTTCATTAAAATTTATTAATTATATATTAATTTACTTATATTTAATGTATAGTATATAATATAAAATATATTATAGATAAATATATAAAAGTAATTTATTATATAAATTATTTAATAATATTTATTTTATTAAAATTTAAATAATTTTTAAAATGATAACATTTTAAATTAAAATAAAAAGACTTGAAAATGAACAAACAGCAAAAAAGAAACTCAAACAAGAAAAATATTTTGGTGACAGAGAAAACCAAAACAGACTCAGAACACAAAAATGTCAATACTGCTGTATTCAAAGCCTCCAAAAAGTACAAATTTTTCTCAAGCCTAAAAAGAATTAATGAAAGAGCTCAAAAAGGACTTTAAAAATCATATAATAGAAGTATAGGAAATATTGAGAATAGAGATTAGTAACAGCAAAGTCTTAGGAAAATAGCCAAAAGCCTGATAAAGCAGGCCCAAAAAATACTGAAGAAATTAATACCTTAAAAACCAGAATAGGTAAATTAGTAAAAGAGGCACAAAAGTCTAATGAAGAGAATTCCATAAATAGAAGAATTCCCAAATGTCTGGGGGGGGGGGAATATATGTATGTGTGTGTGTGTATCCAAAAACGTACCTAAGAGACGAACTTCTTAGAAGGCAGAATTGTCCATATTGAAAAACACATATAAAAATTCATTGAGGGAAAGAACTCTATACAAAGTAGAAATGTGCAAATGGAAAAGGAGTTACAAAATGTATTCAGGAAAATCATGTCTTTTTTTTTTTTTAATAAACCCTTACCTTCCATCTCGGAGTCAATACTATGTCTTGGCTCCAAGGTAGAAGCGTGGTAACAGCTAGGCAATGGGAGTTAAGTGACTTGCCCAGGGTCACACAGCTAGGAAGGTTCTGAGGCCAGATTTGAACCTAGGACCTCCCATCTCTAGGCTTGGCTCTCAATCCACTGAGGCACCCAGCTGCCCCCAAGAAAATCACATCTTGAAAATTAGAATTGAGGAAGTGGAAGCTAATGATTCCATGAGACCCCAAGAAAAAAATGAAACAAACTCAAAAGAATGAAAAACAAAAAAAGAAAACTTGAAATACCTCATTGGAAAAACAACTGATCTGGAAAAACATCCAAGAGAGATAATCAAAGAATTATTGGAACTCCTGAAAACCACTATGAGAAAAAGAGCTTAGACATTTTAGAAATCATCATAAAAAAACTACCCTGGTATTTTAGAACCTGAGAACAAAATAGAAATGGAAAGAATCCACTGATCATCTACTGAAAGAGATTCTCAAAGGATAAAGAATATTATATCCAAATTCTAGAACTCAAGGAGAGTCAAGGAGAAAATATTGCATATAGCCAAAAAGAAGCAATTCAAACATCATGGAACCACAGTAAGGATACCACAAAATTTAGTAACTTCTATATTTAATGAGTAGAGGGCCTGGAATATGTTATTCCAAAAGTCAAAAGAGGTCAGACTTCAACCAAGAATTATTTGCCCAGCAAAATCAAGCATAATCCTTCAGAGAAAAATATGGAAATTCATTGAACTAGGGGACTTTTAAAAATTCATGATGAAAAGATTATAGCTGAATGGAAAATTTGACTCTCAAATACAAAACTCAAGAGAAGCATAAAAAAGGTTTACATAAAAGACAAATCAAAAGGCATTCAATAATGTACCACCATACAGTTAGGAGTATACATAGACAGGGCAAGTTTGTGAGTTGAATATGATGTGAAGACATAAAAAATAAAATTAAAGCATGAGAAAGAGGAATGCATTGGGAAGAAAGAGAAAGAAAAACAGAAAGGGGTATATTATCTCAAAAAAAAGAGACATGAAAGATCTTTTAGAGTGGAGGGGAAGTTGGGGGATTGGGAAAGCAATCTATATGAACCTTACTTTCATCAGAATTGGCCCAACAAGGGAGCATCTGGATAGCTCAATGGATAGAAAGCCAGGCCTAGAGACAAGAGATCTTAGGTTTAAATCTGGCCTCAGACACTTGACCTCCATTGCCTAGCCCTTACCACTCTTTTGCCTTGGAACCAATACACAATATTGATTCCAAGATGGAAGGTAAGGGTTTATTGAAGAAGAAAAAATTGGACCAACAAGATAAGAACATACAAAAGAAACTGGGCATCTGATAAGAAAATGGAAGATGGGGCTTATAGAAAAGATAGCAAATTGGGGAAAGTAGTGGTCAGAAACTAAACTAAGGAAATATGAAATTTTTTGCATTTAATTTGGGAAAAATTAAATAATTTTTAAACAAATAATGTCAAAACAATCAATAACTATGAAACAATACTACATGGTAATCATAATGGTGCAATTTTTTTTACAAGTCTTTCTAATAAAAGCATCATTTCTCAAATACTTTATGAACTGAGTCAAATACAAAAGAATACAAGTCATTACCCAGTTGATAAAAGGTCAAAGGATATGAACAGGTAGTTCTCAAAGTAATTATGACTCTCTCTGTAAGCATGTGAAAAATTCCCCCAAACACTATTAATTAGAGAAATGAAAATTATTACAACTCTAAGGTCCCCACACACATACATGAGATTGTTGTTATGATAGAAAAGGAAAATGCCTAAACTTGAGAAAGATGTGGGGAAATTGAGGCACTAATGTACTTTTGAGAGAATTGTGAAGTGATTCAATCATTCTTGAAAACAATTTGAACCTTTGACCAAATGGCTATAAAACAATACGTACTTTTTGACATAGCAATACCATTACTAAGTTTGTATCCCAAAGAAATAAAAAAGAGGAAAGCACCTATTTATACAAAAATATTAAAGAAGATCTTTTTGTGGGGGCAAAGAACTGGTTGGTGAGGGGATACCCTTCATTTGGGGAATAGCTGAATAAATTATAGTATTAGATTGTAATGGAATATTATTGTGCTATTAGAAATGACAAGCAGGAAGAGGTCAGAAAAACATGAAGAGTGAAATAATCAGAATCAGGAGAGCATTTTACACAGTGATAGGAACATTGTACAATTAGCAACTGTGAATAATTTAGTTATTTTCAAAATACAATCATTCAAAAATTACCCAAAGAACTCATGAAAAAAATCCCATCTACTTGCAGAGAAAAAGAACTGATATGAATCTAGAACAGAGAAAACCTTTTTTCACTTTAAATCTTAATGTTTTCTTTTTAAGTTTGAGTTTTGTAGTGCAAGGTGGCTAATAGAAACCTTTGCTTCTGTAATTTCTAGTGGTCACAAAAAGTCAGTTAAAGATCTTAGAATCTTCAGAAAGTTAGTTAGAACTTGAAGCTATAAATAGAGGTGAAGTTCCAACTAATGAGGCTTTTGTCTTCTGGCTTTCACTGTGGCTGGAGGCTTTTGCTTTGGCTTAGCCTGTTGGCTTAGGCCTTTCAGCTTGGCTTTGACCTAATTGCTTTAGCCTTGGCCTGTGCTTATCTTGTCTTAGGGAAATTTAGACCTATCTCATTTCTCTGGACCTCTCCCTGATCTCTCCATCTACATCCCTCCCCTTCCCCTGAATTTCCTTTGGGCCCTGGGTGGAAGGGAGGATTGGGTGTTTGGACATTGTGGGTTTAGTTTCTATAGACAAGTAGAGTATCCTCAAATAAGTTACCCCTAGTTTTAGTGATTTGATAAAGACTTTATTTAAAAGGCAGTCAAATTTTCCTGACTGGGAGAGCAGGCTCTCTCATGCTAAACCTCTCCTGCAACCCTTCCCTCTCCCTAACAGCAACTAGAAAACCCTAAACCCCTCTCCCCTTCTGACTGACCCTGGTATTAATAAATCCTCTTGTTACCTATTCAAACCCTCTGGTGAATCATTGTGTCAAAATTAAGACAAGGGCTGAAAGGGAAGGAATCATTTTCTTTTATTTTCTTGAGGGAACCGTGGGCATCCATCTTGGCAGGAAATGGTTACCTGAGACTTCTTCCTACTAACAGTTTCTCTGGCAGGGAGGAACCCCTTTGACTCCTCCCTTGAGGAACTTTTGAAACTGACTAGAGAAGTATTCCAGCCTGAGTTAAAACATTTCTGACTGGCCCAACTCCTTTGTACCTATATAGATACCTTTCTTTGCCTGGAAGGGTTCAGCCTATCTTTCCCAATATCCTCTGTCTCTAGCCTCTGTGAATAAACCTGTTTGAGCTGCCCTCTCCTACATACCCCATTTCCCTTATCTCCTATATACCTTCCCGAACCTTCATTCCTCCTCCAATCACCTTATAATCACCTATATCCCTTTATCCTTCCTCACACCCAAATTGCCTTTGTGACCCACTCAGATTACTTACTTTTTTATAAGTTTCTTTTCAGAAAGTGATTAATATGGAAAAAGTTTTACTTTATTTTATATTTAAATTCTATATTAGATTGCCTACCATCCTAATGAGGGTGCAGGAGAGAATTCAAGATAATAGTCTTTTTCTTGAAATTCTAAGAGATTTTATTTTCCCAATTATATGTAATAATGTTTAGCATACATTTTCCAAAATTATAAGACCCAATCTTTTTTCATTGCTCTCTTCTCTCTCCCCATTTAGAGATGGTAAGCAATTTGATCAGGGCTATGCATGCACTGTCACACAAAACATGCTTTCATGTTGGTCACTGTTATAAGAGCACACTCATATAAAATTAACCCCCCAATTAAAACCATATACAGTAATGTAAAAGATATAATGCTTTGATGCACATCTATCTGATTCTACCAATTATTTCTCTGGAGGTGGCTATCATTCCCTGTGATAAGGCCTTAAGAATTGTCCCAGATCATTGCATTGCTGAGAGTAGATAAATTTCCATAATTGATCATCATACATCTTCACACTCCTCATCTTGCATAATCACTAGGGTACATCATCTTAAACAATCCAGTTACTGTGTACAATATTCTCCTGGTTCTTCTTATTTCATTCTTCATCAGTTCATGTAGATATTTCCAGCTTTTTTCTGAAATGATCATGCTTATCATTTCTTATACAACAATAGTATTCTATTACCAACATATACAAGAATTTATAAGACAATATTCTTTGAAAAATGTTGGAAATTATTTTTACATATAATTGAGGGAAAATAAAATAAAAGTAAAGTCAACACAGTTCAATGGAACAATAAATCAAGACCCGATTTGTAGTCTTATGAATTTTCAAAATGTAAATACTGACATTGAAAAATTTTCAAAATTGCCTTTTGGAATCCATTTTAAGCTGGCTCTATTATAACCCTAGGCATGAGCACATTTTCTAGAAAAATTATTCTCTTAAGATATTTTTTTGAAACCATATTAATTAGTGAACCTTTCCAATGTTTCTGATCCCATTTGGAGACAGACTAAAACTCTCTTTAAGGGAGGGCCAAAGCAAGAAAAACACTAGAAAACAATTTATTTAATGAATGTTGATTAAATTAATTAAGTCAAATTGAATCAATGAAAAATAAAGTAAATGAAATAAATTGAGAAAAGAGTATAGCAACATGTAAATAAATGTCATGTACTATGACCATGTTGAATTTGTATTAAAAATGCCAGAACAGTTCACCATTAGGAAAACAATTAACATGCATGATACATAATGAAAAAAGAGGAAAAAGAAGACAACACCTGATAATTTTTATTTTAAACCCTAAAAATCTTAGATGTAAATTTGTCTTTTGAAATAATTGAAACACTATATTAACAATCAAGATTAAGAACTATTTGGATTAGAAAAAAAATTCAAGATTTTCAAGTATAAACTATAAAGAAGACATACCTTTTTCCTCTATTACTTGGCAGGGATCTATACATACAATCTATAAAAGTAAAAAAAAGTAAATTAAAGTTATAAATATAAACAATGAAGATGAAAATAATTTGTCCCATACTGAATGGATGACAAAATGCCTCAAATAGAAAATTTCTGAGAATCAACAAAACAAATTGATATGTTTAATAGCTTCAATCAATGAATCAATCAACAAACTTTTATTAAGCATTTAGTAAGTTCTAGGAACTTTTTACTAAGTGCAAGGGATAATTTTTAAAGAATTCCAACTATTAATGAACTTACATTTTATCAGAGGAGACAACATGGACATCTATCAGTATATACTGAATAAATATAAATAAACACAAATCCGAAGACATTATCTATATGATTGTTTAAGATGATGTACCCTAGTGATTATGCAAGATGAGGAGTGTGAAGAGATATGGAAGGCCTTTTATAGAAGGTGACACTTGAGCATTATAGTTTTTTTAAAAATCATTTTTATTGATATATTATTTTTACATTGCCTAAATGTCTCCAAATATCCTTTTCTTTCCTCTAACCAAGAGCTATCCTATAAAACAAATAATATTTTAAAAAGAGATGACATAAAAATAATAGAAAAAGGAACCATTGAAATTAATACATAAAATATCTGACAGTTTAAGGTCATGTTTCACACCTATGAACCTCCCATCTATCCATAAGGATGGGGAGAAAAGCCCTCAAATATTTTTGGGGGTGTCATTCTTGTTCATAATTCTGAAACACTTTGTTCCATTAATATTGTAGTTGTTATTTCCATTTATGTTGTTTAAATCCATTGAATCTATTATTGTCTTTACTCTATTTACTTTGCTTTTCATCAGTTCATATAAGTTTTTCAAATTTTCACTGTATTCAAAAATAAATAATTTCTTACAGAAAAATAATATTCTCTTGCATTCTGGTACATTTTTTTCATGTATTCCCTAGTCAGTAGATTTCTATTTTCTTTCCAATTTTTTGCTATCACCAAAAATGTTGCTATAAATATTTTAGTATATTTGAGGACTTATCTCTTTTAATGATGTCCAGAGATGTATGCCTAAAAATCAAATCTACAGATCAAAGGGTATTGATATTTTTATAACTTTACAAAGATCTCATATACTTTTTAAAATGGATGTGCTGAGACTTTTGGGTTAAGATGGCTGCAGAATAGAAGCAGGACTCTTACTCTCCTCACCACCAACCAATATATGATACCTAAAAAGGACAAAAAAACCAAGTTCAGATGAATGAAGGGTCTCCACAAAAGGGACTTCAATGCAGTATTGAAGGTATGTGGGATTTGGGCATTTCCATGATATAAGCGGGTGAAATAGTTCCCACCAAAATGTGAGCTGATTAGCCCTTCTCCTCCACACTTATGGTACCAGAGTCAGAGCCAGCAGGCCAGAATTAAAGCAAGCATAGGGCAATATTTAGGTTCTTGGCAGCTGACTAAACACTAGGGATTTACCCCTGAGAGCAGTGAGACTTGAGACCACAGGATGTTGAAGAGTGCAGACCTTGGGTGAAGAGATAGAGCAGAGAGGTAGAAGCTTCTGAGACTCAAAAAGTAGGCTTATTCAAAAAATGCTCCATAGCTCCATACACAGAGAACTTTCTCTCCTCACTCAGACTTCTGTCTGGGAAGGAAAAACCAGCAAGGTGATGGCCAGCTATGCCCAAGAAATACAACCTTCAATCACCAAAAAGAACAAGAGAAAGGTACTGACCCTGGATAATTTTTTTTTACGGAGAAAAAGTCCAGACCACAGAGGAGACAGCAAAGGGGGACCAACATATAAACACATCCAAACCTTCCCCCCCAAATGGAAATTGGTCACAAGGTCTTGAAGAGGTCACATCTGAGATCATGAGAACGTTGAAAGCGATTTGGCAAGAAAAGTGGGAAACAGTTAAAAAATAACAGTTTAAAAGACAAAATTTTGCACTTGGAAATTGAGATCTAGAAATCAAATGAGATGATAAGCAAATTGAACACCAGAAATGAACTGCTGAAAGCCTTAAAAAGAAAGCAGCATAGACCAGACCAAAAAGGAAAATCAAATGATAGTAGAAAACCAGTCTTTAAAGACTAGAATGAGGCAAGTAGAAGCTAATGATCTCACAAGACAGCAAGACTTAATAAACCAAAGACAAAAGACCAATGAAATAGAAGGAAACAAGAACTATCTCACTGAGAAAATAACTGACCAAGAAAACTGGTCTAGAAGAAACAATTTGAGAATCATTGGTATACCTGAGAACTCAGAAAAAAATAGGAACCTTGACATCATACTATAAGAAATTACCCAAGAAAACTGTTCTTGAACAAGAGAACAAAATAACATTGAAAGAATCCATAGATCACCCTCTACATTAAATCCTCCAAAAACAACCCCTAGGAATGTAATTGCCAAATTCAAGAACTTCTGACTTAAGGAAAAAATATTATAAGAAACCAGAGAGAGACAATTCAGATATCAAGGAGCACCAATCCAGATTACACAGGATTTGGCAGCCTCCATACTAAAAGATTGCAAGGCTTGGAATATGATATTTAGAAAGGCAAAAGAATTGGGTCTACAACCAAGGATCACCTACCCATCAAAACTCACTATATAATTCCAGGGGAAAGTATGGGCATTCAACAAAATAGATTTCCCAGTATTTTAAAAGAAAAGAACTGAAGTAAGGGGAAAGTTTGATATCCAAACATAAAAATCAAGAGAAACATGAAAATGTAAATAAGAAAAAGTAAATAAGAAAAAGAAGGGAAAGAAAAAAATTTAATTTTCTATTTTAAGGGCTTCAATAAGATCAAATTATTTATATTCCTATGTAGAAAAATATTATGTGCAACTGTCAAAATTGTATTTACTATTAAAGTAATTAGAAGAATTATTCACAGGGATAGGTCAGGGTACTAAGTGGTCTAAGATGATATGCAAAAAAAGAAAAGGGGAGGAAGAGAAGATGGCACCAAGAGAAACTTGAAGGAATAAGAAAAATAGGATTATCTATACTACACAAAGAGTTACATGGGAAGGGGAGGGGAAGAATACTATTATAAGAAGGAGAGGAAGAGAGTGTTAAAAAGTAATATTTAAATCTTACTCTCTGTTGAATCAACTCTGAGAGGGAAGAGCAGCTAGATCCACTGAGGTATCAAATATTGAATTCTATCTTACTGTAGAGGGAAAGTGAGGAGGAAAAAAACCAAGGTGGGGAGGAGGGCAGGGAGTACCAAAATGGAGGAAAAGAAAGGGAGGAGGGAATTTAATAGAACCTAAAAAATAATAAGAAGGGAAAAAAGAGGTCGGGGGGTGGAAAGGGAAGTAAAATAAGGGTGGGGACTAGGGGGACTGATTAAAAGCAAACCACTGTTTTAAAAGAAAATAGCAAAAGAAGAAAGGGCAGAATTAGGTGAGGATATAAAAATGTTGAGGAATACACAGGTGACAGTTATAACTCGGAATGTGAATGGGATGAACACACCCATAAAACAGAAGCAAATAATAGTGGATTAGAAACCAAAATCCTACCATATGTTGTCTACAAGAAACACACATGAGGCAGGTAGACACACATAGGATAAAGATAAAAGGCTGGAGCAAAATCAATTGGGGTTCAACTGAGAAAAAGAAGGCAGGAATTGCAATCATGATATCTGACAAAACCAAAGTAAAACTAAATCTCATTAAAAGAGTTAGAGAAGATAATTATATCCAATAAAAGGCAATGTAGACAATGAGGAAAGATTGTATGTATGCACCAAATGGTATAGCATGCAAATTTCTTATGGAGAAACTGGCAGAGCTCAAGGAGGAAATAAATAGTAAAACTATACAAGTGAGAGGCTGGAAACATCATCTAACAGATCTAGGTAAATCAAACCAAAAAATAAATAAGAAAGAGGTAAGAGTGGTGAATGAAATATTAGAAAAATTAGAATTAATATATATGTAGAGAAAAATAAATAGGGACAAAAAGGAATACACCTTCTTTTCAGAATCACATGGTACATTCTTAAAGATTGACCATGTACTAGGGCATAGAAATATTGCAAACAAATGTAAAAGAGCAGAAATAATGAATGCAACCTTTTCAGATCATAAAGCAATAAAAACAGAGTACATGGATAGGTAAATCAAAAATTAATTGGAAATTAAATAATATGATTCTCCAAAAGCAGTTAGTTAAAGAATGAATCATAGGAACAATTACTAATTTCATTGAAGAGAATGAAAATAATGAGACATCTTAGCAAAATCTATGGGATACAGCCAAAGCAATACTCAGGGGGAAATTTATATTCTTGAGTGCATATATTAACAAATTATGGAGGGCAAAGATCAATGAATTTGACAAGCAAATAAAAAAATAAGAACGTATACACATTAAAAATCCCCAAATGAAAACTAAATTAGGGATCCTAAAATTTAACAGAGAAATTAATAAAATCAAAACTAAGAGAACTGTCTAATTAATAAATAAGACTAAAAACTGGTACTTTGAAAAAACAAATAAGATAGACAAAAGTATTAGTAAATCTAATAAAAAAAGGAAAGAAAACCAAATTAACAGTATCAAAGATGAAAAGGGTAACCTCACCTCCAATGAAGAGTAAATTAAAGCAATCATTAAAAACTATTTTGCCCAATTATATGGCAATAAATATAGCAATCTAGGTGATATGATTGAATATATACAAAAATATAAATTGCCTAGATTAATAGCAGAAGAAATAGAATACTTAAATAATCCAATATCAGAAAAAGAAATTGAACAAGCCATCAAGGACCCCCTAAGTAAAAATCACCAGGTCCTGATGGATTTGCAAGTAATTCTATCAAACATACAAAGAAAAACTAATCCGAAATCTATGCAAATGAGTTGACATAATAAGCAAAGAAGGAGTCCTATCAAACTCCTTTTATGACACTAATATGATACTGATTCCAAAGCCAGGCATATCAAAAAAAAAAAAGAGAGAAAGAAAAGTACATACTAATCTCCTTAGTGAACATAGATGCAAATATTTTAAATAAAATACTAGCAAAAAGACTCCAGCAAGTGATCTCAAGGGTTATTTATTATTATCAGGTGGGATTTATTCCAGGAATACAGGGATGTTTCAGTGGAAAAGCATTCACATAGTTGACCATATCAATAAGCAAACCAACAAAAATCACATGATTATGTCAATAGATGCTGAAAAAGACTTTGACAAAATACAACACTCATTCCTATTGAAAACACTAGAAAGTATAGGACTAGAAAGGCCTTTCCTAAAAATAATAAAGAGTATATATCTAAAATCATCAACAAGCATCATCTGCAGTGGGGATAAATTAGAAGCCTTCCCAATAAGATCAGATGTGAAACAAGGATGCCCATTATCACAAGTATGGGAGAGATTGGGTCTAGATCAACATCTCATGCCCTACACCAAGATAAATTCAGAATGGGTAAATGACTTGAATATAAAGAAGGAAACTATAAGTAAATTAGGTGAACACAGAATGATATACTTGCCAGATCTTTGGGGAAGGAAAGATTTTAGAATGAAGCTAGAGTTAGAAGATACTACAAAATGTAAATTACATAATATTGATTACATTAAACTAAAAAAATATTTGTACAAACAAAACCAATGCAACCAAAATTAGAAGGGAAGCAACAAATCTTTTCAACATAAAACTCTGATACAGGTCTGATTACTGAAATATACAAGGAGCTAAATCAATTGTACAAAAATCAAGCCATTCCCCAATGGATAAATGAGTATGGGACATGAATATGCAATTTTCAGATAAAGAAATCAAAACTATTGATAAATATATGAAGAAATGTTCTAAATCTCTTATAATTAGAGAAATGCAAATCAAAACAACTCTGAGGTACCCAGTCACACCTAGCCGATTAGTTAACATGACAGAAAAGGAAAGAAATAAATGTTGGAGGGGATGTGGCAAAACTGGGACATTATCGAATGCTGCTGGAGTTGTGAACTGATCCAACCATTCTGTATGGCAATTTGGAACTATGCCCAAAGGGCTTTAAATACTGTGTGCTCTTTGACCCAGCCATACCACTTCTGAGTTTATACCCCAAAGAGATCATAGGGGAAAAGATTTGTCCAAAAATATTTATAGCCAAGCTCTTTGTGGTAGGAAAAATTTGGAAAATGAGGGGATGTCCTTCAATTGGGGAATGACTGAACAAATTGTGGTATATGCTGGTGATGGAATACTATTGTGCTCAAAGTAATAATGAACTGGAGGCATTCCATATGAACTGGAATGACCTCCATGAATTGATGCAGAGTGAAAGGAACAGAACCAGGAGAACATTATAAACAGAGACTTATACACTGTTGAGCAACCAAATGTAATAGACTATTAGCAGCAATGCAATGATTCAGAACAATTATGAGGGACTTATGGTAAAGAATTCTATCCTTATCCTGAGGAAGAACTTTGGGAATAGAAACACAGAAGGAAAACAACTGCTTGAACACATGGTTTGATGTGGATGTGATTAGGGATGTAGACGCTAAACAATCACTTTAATGCAATTATGAAATATATGGAAATAGTTCTTGATCAATGATACATACACAACCCAGAGGAATTGCATGTCAGCTATGGTGGGTGATGGTTTGGAGGGGAGGGAAAGAACATGCATCATGTAACCATGGGAAAATATTCTAAATTAATTAAAATTTTACAATTCAATAAATAAAATAAAATAGTTGTGCTAATTCTCACCAACAATAACTAGAGTGTCTCCTGTCTCATACATTTCTCTTCTATATCCTGAGCATAAACTAGATTATGGATCACAAGGCAGTATAAATGTTTTGCTACTCTACCAGAGTGTGGGAGCTGATAAGGGAGCGGACGCTGATTGGCATGTTGGGATTAGCCTGTTGGGATAACGCTGTTAATTTATTCAGTTGAACATGTATGGTATAAAAAGAAAAGACATCAATAACATTTCATCTTCATATTGCATATATTTTTTAAATTTAAACCCTTAACTTCTGTGCATTGACCCATAGGTGGAAGATTGGTAAGGGTAGGCAATGGGGGTCAAGTGACTTGCCCAGGGTCACACAGCTGGGAAGTGTCTGAGGCCAGATTTGAATCTAGGACCTCCTGTCTCTAGGCCTGGCTCTCAATCCACTGAGCTACCCAGCTGCCCCCTGCATAAATTTTTAAAAAATTTGTACTTCTCATATTTATCTATTCTTCTTAATTCCAACTAGAAACTACTATATGCCTGACTTTTATCTTTGCAGGAACAGATTTACTACTATAATCTCTCATCTGAATACCTTGACTCCAGGTCGTCCCTTTGCCAATCCTGTACACTTCTTCCACTGAGACAATGTCTTGGGGTAGGAAGGTGGTGACAGGATGTTATCCAATGGAATCAATACACATAAAAAATCATTCAGCATCTTTTGTAGTCTTTTACTCTTCATGAACTTGACCACTTTCCTTAAAAAAAATCCTTACTTTCTGCCTTAGAATCAATACTTTATATTGGTTCCAAGGCAGAAGAGTGGTAAAGGCTAGCTTAAGTGACTTGTCTAGGGTCACATAGTTAGGAGGTGTTTGAGGCCAAATTTGAATCCAGGAGCTCTCATCTCTATGTCTGGCTCCTTGATCACTTTTCTTAATACTGATTTCATAATAGCACTATCTTATCAAAATCCCCATCAAGTCTAAACTACTCTGTCTTGTTTACATTATCTTTCATAATCAGGTGTTACCCTACATATTTGTTCAAATTCCCTATCCATCACACAGATGACATATACAATTGTCCCTTCTGCTTTAGTGAGTCCAGTATCCATCAACTAGCTAAATTCCATCTATATCATCTCCCTCTCCAGAAAGATTTCCTTCCTTTCATTGGTCTCCTTAATCTTAAATATCAATATTATTCATGATCTATTAGCATAAAGTTTAGTATTTAATTATAACCTTGTGCTTTTTTATAATTTTCATGTGTTTGTTCTAGTCTCTGAAATTATATATTAAACTTAATGAAGTCATTGGCTTTGTCGTATGCATATTTAATATTATAGAAACATACATAAATACATATATACATACATATATGTACAAACACATGTTATCTTTTCCATTGCATTTAATGTAAGTTACTCAGTAAATAACTTATTTTGATTCATCATATAGTTATTTACATTTAAAATAAGCTATAATAAATCCAAACTAGTATTAAACATAAGAAAACTTAATATGAGTCTTTGATATTTAATAGTGGTTGTTTATTATAAATCACCATTTGCTTTTGAGCTCCATAACTAAGAGCATCCAAAAATTTTGCTGAGTATGTAGAACAGAACAAGGAAAATAATTAAAATATTATAAAATTAAGATGATGAAATATTTAAAAGGTTGCATAGATAATTCACTAGCTTGAATCCTGGAGAGATTTTCAATCAGTATAGGGGAGAACTCTGAGAATTAAGTAAGGCAAAGCCTGAAATAGATCAGCAAGGGCAATCCCTTTCCTAAAAAGCTTTTAAATAAGAAAAAATTAGAATCACTAAATTTCTGACACAGAAGGTACCCAGAGGCTACTTACTCAAATGTGCATCTGAAAAAAAAATATCCCTTCTTTGAAAGGATCTGACAGGTGGTCATCTTGCCTTCATTTAATTGTCTCAGATAAAAAGAAGCCCACTACTTAATGAAGCTTCCATTTTGCTTTGGGGGAGCACTAATTGTTAGTGTATTGGAGAATCATTTGGGGATGTCCCCTCAGAAGTATGAGCGTACTTCACTGTGGTACAATCAAAAGTAATGGACTTCTCTACTAGAAGCAATGCAATGATCCAGGAGAATTCTGAGGAATTTATGAAAAAGAACACTATCCACTTTCAGAGGAAGAACAATGGGAATAGAAACAGAAGAAAAACAACTACTTGATCACATGAGTTGATGAGGATATGATTGGAGATATAGAGTCTAAAATATTATTCTAGTGCAAATATCAGTAATATGGAAATTGGTCTTGATCAATAACACATGTAAAACCCAGTGGAATTGTGCATCAGGTATGGGAGTAATGTGGGGGGAGGGGAGGTAAAGAACATGAATCTTGTAACCATGGAAAAATATTCTAAATTAATTATTTAAATAAAATATCCAGAAAAAAAGAATCAACAATATGTTTACAGAGGAGCTAAATGGAAATCCTGTCAGATTTCTCTTTTGATATTTACCTAAAAATATTATAATTAAAATCCTAATTGTAAAATTAAAAAAATAAAATTAATATAAGGTAATTTTGTGAGGGAAACACCATACGTAGGAAGATCAGGTAATGCTAAATGTAGATGAAAGATACAAGAGGTTTCAAAGATTCGTGATTTTAAACCTATAAACTATGAATTTAATTTAGGGTGAATATTTGTTTTTGAGGAAGACTATGAGAACTGTCATCAAATTTTTAGAGGGTTAAGTCCATGCAAGCAGGATTAGACTTTTTTCTATTTGATCTCATTGAATAGAATAAGAACTATGGATAGAAGATGAAGAAAAGGTTATTAAAATTGAATAAAAGAATTTTCTAACATTTAGAACTATCTAAAATTGGAATGAACTACTTAAGGAACTTATGGGCCATCTTTAACTTGTGGTTTTCAAGAAAAGTCTGAATTTTCATTTGGTCAGTGTGTTCTCTGTTGCCTTTGAGTCCAGAACTTCTAGTGGTTCTGAATCGATGTAAAGGGACTTTAATATAATATAATAATAATATAAGCCATTTTTTTGTCTTTTTCATAAGAATAGCACAAAATATTTTGTTGATTTGCCAAATGGACGTCAACTACATCTCTGGTGATTCATGGTAAAGTGTCTAAATGACAGGTATGTTTAGGTCTTACTCCTCTCAGTTCAGGAAGCAATATGTCAAGGGTTAAAAAATGAGATAGAATTTTTCTAAATAAAAACCCTAAAACAAACAAACAAAAATATGCAAAACATTGAAAACTAGCAAAGGTGAAAAAAGAATTATCCACAATAAGCTCTTAATTAAATTGAGATACTATGAAATATGATTAGGAAGAAAACTCAGATGCCAGAAAATAATTCTGCAAAACTAAAACTAGAGCCCAAGAAAAGTAAAGAAAATGGTAGCAAGGGAGGTCACAGAATCTTGTCAGAGCCCAATACAATAATAGAAAAAAAGATATCAAAACTGATTTTGAGGTCTCATGGAAAAAAGTTCTAAAGAGAATGGAAGCTAGAATTCATTAACAAAGTAGTTGATACAGTGAAAAAGCAAAAGGAAAAGAAAAAACCCTTAAAATTTCAGTAACACAAGATACTTCAAACAACAAAATTGTAACAGTTTATGATTGTCTCTCTCATCAAAGAAACTAACCTTGAATATGGAGCTTAGGAAAATGATCTACAAACTGACATTTTTTTTAAAGCCTTACCTTCTGTCTTAGAATTAATACTGTAAATAGCTTCCTAGGCAAAAAAGTGGTAATGGCTAGGCTAGTTAAATGACTTTCCCAGGGTCACACAGCTAGGAAGTATCTGAGGTCAGATTTGAAGTCAAGACTTCCCATCTTTAGACCCAGTTCTTAACCTACTAAGCCATTTAGCTACCCCAAAACAATGGCTTTTAACAATAAAACAAAAACACCAAATGTTTCTGGAATATTTTTAGAAATTATTTTTTAAGGTTTCCTCTAAACTTTTTAGGCATAGGTTAAAGAGTTATTCAATATGATCCAAACAACACTAGTAGAGAAGAATTTTAGATTTCACTCATCTCCAAAAGTCATCACCAAACTCCAAAACTTCCCCCTCAAGATAGAGGATACTAAGGGATACTTTTTCAAATCGTTTTTCTATGCATCAACAATTGGAAATTAAAGAAAAGGTTGTAGCATAATGTTCAAAACAGTAGGAAAAAAGTTGATTTTCCCCATACATAAATTTTCTATACAAGCATTGCAACATAATCCAAGAATACTATACTCTAACATAGTGTATCATTTCTAAGTATTCATTTTAAAAAAAATAAATTGATCAGAGGTCTTAAACTACAACTACAGGAGAAAAAAGAATACTAAGAATGAAACAAGTACAAATATTATAGTGAAGTATTTATGAACCCTAAAAAATGATAAGACTATTGTTCCTTGTGATTTCTACTTTGTCTATGGGTCATTGAAAGGAGCTGAAATTATCTGTGGATTTTAAAATCAAAAAACCTTAGAGAGGAGGAGTGTATTCATACAGAGGAAAAAAGATATCTTGGAGCAACTGCTTATAATGAGCTAGATTTTACAAAGTTCTTTAAGGTTTCTGATGAACTTTACAAATACTCATCTGATTTGAGTAGCATTGTTGATGTTTTAAATAAATAGAATGTTATGTTCATAATTTCATTTAAAATATATAATAAATTTAAATATTTTCAAATTAAGGAACTGAGAAACCATTTTATGAGCAAAAAAGTGAATAAAATAGTACCAATATTGAAGATAAATGAAATAAGTATTATAACATATAAATTCTTAAGGAAAATCTAAATGAATGATAAAAAATGAAGACAGTAATTAATAATTGTAGATTTGTATAATGTTCATCTTTAACTCAAGATTTTATAGATAAGGAACCCACCTTTCTTATCAATGTTCACTACAACTGCTGACCAATTGTCACCAATGCAAAATAAATATAGGAGCCCAGGAAATAGCAGAATCACTCATGTCCTCAAGAATACCAATTGAAATTTCAATCCATCTTTCACAACTGTTATCTGGGGAGGCAGTACTTGTGGAGAAGGGATTATCCATTCCATTCAACTGCAGACTACAGGCCAGGTGAATTAACAAGGAGTCTTTGGGAACAGGCAGATAATCCCATCAATGACAATTTGGTCACCATCTACCCAAAATCCTCAGTGGATTCAGCTCAGTACTCCAAACTCAAGAGACTTAAGAATGGCAATGATTCCAGGCCAGTATGTAAAGCCATAATCCAGTGAAGCAACCTCTGTGGAGATACAGTCTGGAAACTACTGTATGTGCTATAACTACATTTGTTGATAACTCAGAAAAGAAAATTCTTCATACCAAAGTATTTGGTATTGTCAAATAGAAAATGATTTTACCAGCAAAAACATAGTTAAAAAGGAGCCTTTACCATCAGCGAAGGGCCATGTGATCTTTCCATCTGACTTGCAGATGATAACTTCTGTGTGTTGTCTCTCCCATTAGAATATGATAGTCAATGGAGCACATCACCAACCTGTGATGGGTTCACACTTTTGAATTCAATAGACATTTACTAAATGTTTAATTTAGTCTAAATCACCATACCAGGTGCTGTGGATACAGATATGAATACAGTGATCCCTCACATATTGTGGGAATTATGTTCCAGAGACTCCTGTGATAGATGAAAATCCACCAAGTAGTGGTATTATATTTATTTTATCATTTATATATATCTTAAGGCTTTATAAACTCTTCCCATTCTTCTATAACCATTTTCCACATTCTTGTTAACCTTTCCCACACTCTTATAAACACTTCATATGCTCTTAAACACTTTCTGAACCTGTGGGCACAGTGCAGGAGACCAGATTGATGATCTACAGTCACTGAGCCAATCAGCACCCAGGATACAGATCACAGTGCTGTGGTTGGTTGCCTTTTATTCCATCAGCCAATAGTGTGCTGTGTACAATCTCATGTTGGAAAACTTGCACAAGTAGTAGTGGTGTACTGCATTTCCACTGTGTACAGTATAGTATTCATCTGCAAAATCCCACGCTATAGTGAAAACTCCACAATATCAAATTATATATATATATATATATTTAAAAAAAACTCACAATACAGTGAAGCCACGATAAGTGAACTGTGATATAATAAGAGACAACTGTATAACATCACCACTGTTGTGAAGAAGTAAGGCTGATATATATATATATATATATATATATATATATAGATAGATAGATAGATATAGATATAGATAGATAGATAGATAGATAGATAGATAGATAGATAGATAGATAGATAGATATAGATAGATATAGATAGATAGATATAGATATAGATATAGATAGATAGATAGATAGATAGATAGATAGATAGATAGATAGATAGATATAGATAGATATAGATAGATAGATATAGATATAGATATAGATATCACCTGTAAATCAGAAATGTTTTTGGAAAAGTTAAAGTTTTAACATCTATACATATAAATTCTCTTTGAAAGGCTTTTCACCATCACCTGTAGTTTTAGATTCCCTTGGATTCAATTTTCCCTAATCAGTCAGTTATATGATGCTAAATATGTGATGGTAAAAATGAATTCATAGTCAAGTAACCTTTGTCACTCTGATTTATGCTGTTTAAATGCTCTACTGTGAAACGAAAATACGATCACAGCTTAACTGAGAAAATTCAACCCAAAGGATAATTTATTTAAGTGCTTAGAGCTAAGTCTTGGAGAAAAGCTGCCCTGCAATTTTGAAACATGATTGTTATTTTCAGGTTATTCTATAGTAGAGGCTACTTTCAGTAGGATGGAAATGGATCGTGATAAAGCCAGTATAATCAGGCTATTGAAGGAGAGAATCAATGTTTGTGGTCTAGTTAACTTACAAAAAAAAACTGTACCACATTATGCTTCATACTTGGTGGTTTCTAGTCATAAGGGAACTACTATCAAATAATCACAGGCATCTTTATGTGAACTAATGTAATTAGGTAAAGATACTGGAAAGAAAAAAGAGATATCTTCTGCAAAGATCTTCTTTACTATATCATCTGTCCCATTGTGTTCATTAAGTACTGTGCATTTTTCATGGCTAGCACCCTCTCCTTCTACTCCCCCAAAACAATGAACTCAGAACATTTCTGTATACTTCTCTGGATTGTTTATGGTTCTACAAGGAGGCCAGATTGCTCATTGTAGGACAATTAAATAAGAAATTTGCGCAATGAGATTTACATTTTAAAGAGTCTGTTAATGCAAAGGCCAGGAGATCTTTTGGTCCCAGAGAAGGTAGATACCCTGAATAATAATCTTAAAATCAGATAAACTATGGAAACCTATTGTATTAGCCATAGACTGTAGAGCTGCTGCAGAAGTAAGGGGAAACAGCATAGTTTGTACATGAGTAAGCTTAGTAACAGAATGTTGGAGTCTTTTAGGGCAATAACTAATATATTTTTTATGAGACAGACTAAAATGAGATTCCAGAGAAGAGCGACAGGAAAGACTGATCAGAGAGAGTTAAATTGGTGACAAGAAGATTGGAAAGGGAAACTTGTGGAACAAATAAATCACAAGAGAGACTGCTCATAGAGGCACAAAAGAGTGGATTGAATCTCAGAAATCCAAGTTTTGCTAGAGGTCAGACTAATGAATTATCAATGTGAATATTTAAATTCTTTAATATTTTAGTACACATGGGAAAAAGGCAGTTGTTGACTAGAAAGGGAATGTGATTTTTCTGTCTGGATGTTCAATGCAATTGCAAAAATCTGTCTGTGGCAAAAGACAGATTAAAGAGAAAAGTTGTACCTTGATTAAATAAGTTTTTTTACTCCATTTGACATTTGAAGTCCTGGGTTCCAAGCTAGCTATTACTCTCTATGAAATACTTAAAAATGATAACTAACCTGTTCAACAGCTAAAGTTTTGTTTTGTAATTATTAGATTGTGATTTTTATATTTAGTAGATTGCAAGCTTTTTGAAGGCAAGGGCTATCTTTTGCTTCCTTTTTGTGTCCCCAGTGCTTACCACAATGCATAACACACAAAAAGCCTTTAATACATGTTTATTGATGAATAATAACAGCATAATTATAACATGAATGATGTTTTATTGTTGCTGTTATTTTAAATTAATGAGTGTTTTTAGATTTACAAAGCACTATTAATGTTATCCAATCCTATCTGATCCAAATCAAACTCAAGACTATCCACCTTGAAAATTCTGGTATTGTGTTATGAGATTCTCTGCTTATCTATTTTTGGGAATATTATCATTTTCTATTGGTAGCATTATCTGCTAGCTAATTGGAATGAGACATAATTTTTATTTAAACATGAGGAAAACATTAAGTCTTCTGCCTGAATTGAGAAGGCATTTCTTATGATCAGACTGGGACTTCTTTCACAGAAACCTTACCTGTCCTTTAAATGGAGAGTCCTAACTGGCACTCATACCTGGCAGGAGTTTAGAATATAGAAGAAATAATATTGTCTGTATCCCAGAAATGATGCTGGGGTTTACTTAGTAAGAATAAAGAGTTTTGCATGACCTGAATAGACCAAAAGGAATAGGAAGAACTTATTGCAGGAACTGTCCTATTTCACTCTCTTTTTCTTCTTTAATGCCTCCTTTCCTTCCTGGTCAGCACAGAGACTACAGATCCATTACTCTTCTTCATTCTTCACTGTCCTTCTGATGTTCTCTCCCTCATTTCTGCAAGTAATATGAGGGCCTCAACTGGGACCAAGATTTGTATCAATTGATAACCCAAGATAATATTTTCAAAAAATAATTACATAGCTATTTTTGAGTTTAGTGTTGAGAATTATATTTTTCATTTGTAGGCATTTTTGATGGATGTGTTTGCTTCAACGGGGTAGGACATTTCCCTGGAAGTTCACAAATTTGCAAGTTCTCATTAATTTGCTCTGTTTGTGAGAAAAATTGTCTCAATTAAGTGCTATTTAGTTAATATACCATCATATAGTCCATGGTTTAATGATTGTTGTATGTGAGGCTTTTACTAAATGGAATAGTTTTGTTTGGGGGAAAATAAATTTTGACATTTATCAGCAATCAATTCTATAGAATTATGAAATATTTTATATAATTGACTTCTGCTGTACTTTTTAACTTGGGTTAAGATATCCATCCTAAATATTGGTTGAAAGAGATAGAGATTAGCTTAAGGCTAGAATTAAGAAAAAAAATACATTTTACTCTCATTTCTTTAATTTTCTGTTTGACTTTTAGCTACTGTAGGATTGTAGTACATGCACACTTCAGTATTTTAAAAGGAAAATTCAGAGAGTACTATCAGGAAAAAAAGGCTTTGTGTAGGAGGTAGCTCCTGAGTTGTTCCTTGAAAGAAGAAAAAAGTTTAGGAGAGGCAGAGATGTAGAGGGAATACAATCTTGGCATGATAAATGTCTTATAAAAATACACAGAAAGCAGAATTGAAGTTTAGGAAATGGCTAAGAATTTACTTTGGGTAAAGGGAAGTAGTATAAAATAAGCCTGAAAAATATCAGTGGAAGCCAGATTTTGGACAGGCTTGCACATAAAGTTACATTGATACTTTAATTATATAGCTAAGTGGAAGTCATTGAAAGTTTTTAAGTAGATGTATTACAATAGAATTCATATGGAATCTAAATTGTGGAAATCAAATAGAAAAATCACAGAGATCAATTAGGAGACTATGAGAGTATAATAGATGATAGGGGGAGAGGGCCTGAAATAAGGAGATATCTGTGGGAATGAAGAGAAAAACATAGTTGCTTAAGATATAGAGTAAAATCAATAAGACTTTGCAACTGATTGGATATGTAGCTGCCTACAGCCACAAACTATTATCTTCATGGGTGAACACCTGAGAAGGGAAGCTGGAGCCTGAGGGAATATGGGCGAAGGGGGGTTAGAGATAAGAGAAAGGGAACATGAGAAAGAAATAAAGACAGAGACTCAGGGTTCAACAGCAAGGGATTCTGTGTGCATGTTCCTCTGTTGGTGGAAAAGAGAGGAAGCTACACATGTTTCCTATCTTTTACTGGAGAATCAAGGTATGGGTGATGGGAGGTAGTTAATAACAACATGTGACATGGAAGACAATTTAGCATTGGCTCAGTTTACAACCACAAGATCAAAGAGGAAGGGGCTAAGATAATTTAGGACTCAGTCCCCCACCCAGAGGTCCAATTGACCTTTGGACTTTTAGCTTAGGAAGTGGTCAGCATACCATATGATCAGAGTTACACTTTGTTAGAAAGCTTAAGTAATCAATCATGAGAAATATAACCATGTTTGTAATATGAGTACATTGGTTATGATAGTCAGTTTTTTAATATATCAACAATACTTTCAAGATTAGTTCATACCTGGATCTGCATAGGATATTTTAAAGGAGAGGAAAGAATTAAGGATGTTTCTGAGGTTACAGACCTGGAGTGATCAGCAATGGTGGTACCCTTACATCCCCCAAAAGATGTTTAAACATTCATAACATAGTATTGGTGTATAAAAGGATGTTATTAAGGAGGATACTGTGGTAGAATAATTTGCTTGATGATCACAAAGTATCTTTCAGCTCTCCTCCTTGAAGGAAAGACAGGAGTGACTTCCCTTCACTAGTACACAACTACATGGAGACTAAACATAACTATAAAAATCTTTTAATTTATATTATATAACAATGAATAAGGTAAGGATTACTAAATAGAATGCCCTAAGCTAAGGGGAACTAATTTCTCCACCCAACCTCTTTCACCTCATGGTGAATTATTTATTCTTCTTGAGTACTCATTCAAGCTGCTCTCAAACTCCTTAACACTAACTAAAACCCATTAAAATGCTATCTGACTAAATCTAATCTATAATCCTTATGTATGAGTAAATTATTTATAATAAAGTATCTCCAAGAAAACAGTCAGTTAGCCCAATGTCTCAGAGGCTAACTGACCAGAGTGTAGCTCTGAGATAGCTCTCAGAGCTCTGGCAAGCAGGCCTTCAGTCTTTATCCTCTCACAAACAGTTCTCAAAACAGTAGATCTGACAATTTCTTCTTCATGATGAATTTCCACAGTGAGGAAAGTGAAAACCCTTCAAGATGGTTTCGGAATTTTCTCTTTCTTTCCTATCACAGCAGAGCTAATCCAGAGAGCAAAAGTTGAGCTGGCTGGTCTCCTCAGAAGTCAGAGACCAATTGTCACAACTCTGCCTGCTCCCCTCTCTTCAAAGTTCCAAGCTCATGCACAGAACTGTCTCTTGCCTCATTCACTCTGTAGTTTCAGAGATACCTTTCCAAAATTCCTTATCTTATCAAACTTAATCACTGTATATTTCTTATTTCATTCCTTTAGTAAGAAGAACATGTTTATGGTGAAAATGATGAGTTTCATTCAGGACATTTTGTATATGAACAAAAGAAACATGTAAAATAAGGATGCTGACACTTTCCCTACCTACCTCATAAGTTGATTCAAAACTAACATTCAATAAATGACAGAATGGGTCAAATTGGAAGTGACTAGAACCCAGTGAATCAACCATTGGGATAAATCACAAAATATTAGATTACACTAAGAATGAGTGTTAGATGAAAGTCCAAGAACAATAGTTGTCGAGGCATATAGTAGCAAACATTAATTGACAGAGAGTAGATGGGAGATAATCAGGAAAGTCTTAAACTGGAGTGGAAAGTAGAAGTCCTAACACATTGTTTAGTTTAGGGTAAGTTTCTATTCCTTAATGAACTGTCTCCATTCCTAAAAGAACATGAGAAGGTGTTAGGGAAAGGGATCAAGGTAAGATATTAGTGAAAATTGTGCACAAGGATGGGAACTTAGTCTCAGCAGACAAAACTGTAGCATGAAGTCATCAAAAAATATGATGCTGCGTCACCAGAGCTCTGATCCAAGAGTTCTTTTACTCTTGCCTAACAATGATATTGTCTTGAAGCTTGGAGCAAAATTAAGCCTGGGGATAGAGCTTAAGTGGCAACTACCTGAAAGATTTCTGGGGATAGAAGGCAAAACTAGTTATTAGACAAGATTTCTTAGCAATTGACAATGTCAATGAAAGCAAATTGAGGCATTCACAGGATCATAAAATGTCACCTTTAGAAAGAACCTTAGGGATGCTCTAATCTACTTCCCTCATTTTTTTTAACCCTTGTACTTCGGTGTATTGTCTCATAGGTGGCAGATTGGTAAGTGTGGGCAATGGGGGTCAAGTGACTTGCCCAGGGTCACACAGCTGGGAAGTGTCTGAGGCCGGGTTTGAACCTAGGACCTCCTGTCTCTAGGCCTGACTCTCACTCCACTGAGCTACCCAGCTGCCCCAACTACTTCCCTCATTTTAGAGATAAAAAAAGAAAAACAAAATAAAAACTTCAAGGCTATTAAAGTAAAATAATCTGCTCTATTGTTCTTGACTAGGCTTGACTAAGAGAAATCCTTTGGTAATTTAGGTTTGATATTAAAACAATATAAGATAGTCTTAAGTTATTTAAGAGTTAGAACAAAAATGATTCATTTAACCATAGCAAGAGAAGGATATTCAACATGGATGGGCTTTAAGGAAACTTCAAGTTGATTAAGTTGACTGAATGTCTCTTGTCTGAATTTTTTTATCTTGACCCACAGGCAAAACACTAGAGCACCTCTACAGTATCTCTGGAGCTTGTTGTACTCAAGAAATGTGAGGGTAGTGTCAATAGTCAAATGTCAGGAAATGTCTCAATACGTTTTAACTTGGAATTAGGTAAATGAGGTAGGGAGAAATTATAATATTGTTCCTACCTCTCCAAATTAACACAAGTATTAAGTAACAGAAAATATTCAAATTCAATGTTCTTTTCCCTTTCCCAGGCTGCCTACAAATAAAAAAGTATTACAAAAATGAAAAAACAATGACGCTACTAGAACTACTGCCTTTTTAATTTATTTTACGTTTTACTATTCATCACAGGCAGGATTTCAGAACACAGCCTGGATATATGTCTATAAAGAAATGAGCTCAACATTCATAAAGTAATCCTCAAACCCTAGTCAATTGGTCAGGTCAAGCTCATCCTCCAGATTCTTCAAGTCTTCAGAGGTGCACAGAGACAAGCAGACTTCTGAAGGTCTATTAGTATGTAAACTCCCAGAGGGCTGTGTTTTTGTTTTTCTTTGTATCTCCGAATCTAAACATAGCCCCTACCATGCAGTAAGCACTAATTAAATGCTTTGTGAGAATAACACCTTGCTAGGAACACAAAACATGATATCCAACTACTCTGAATCAGAACCTAAGGCACTAGTTCAATAGAAAAACAGAGACTTTCAAATTAAGGGAAATGGAAGCCAAGTTATCAGACCATAAGCAGAGTTTGGTGACTCAGAGGGTTAGATAAGGATACATTGACTTTCAAGATCATTTACTCTAATCCACTCATTTAGCAAATCAAGAAACTGAGACCTAGAAAAGTTAAATCCAATTTCTGAAGTAAAATAAGTCCAAATATCTGAGTTAAATGGAGGAGGTGATATTGAAACTGTGGTATTGGAAATTTGGGAGTCCTTGAACTAATTTTGTGGTCCCTGATCTAAACATCCTGTGAACATTTAGGGATCCTTGAAACTACATTTCCCATGATTTCTCGTTTGCATAATCATGTATACAGGAAGCATAATAACTTAGAGAAAAGGATAAAGACTGAGAACTGGTTTAGTATTTCCTCTTTTCTGCCTTTGGAGCAGAGCCAGGATGGGAGGAGAAGGTAATGGTGGTTTTTTTCAAAATGACTCTTACTATGGCACATGGCTTCATTTTTCTAATGACTACCAATAAGTCCTTTAAAACCCTCATATATTTAAATCTATCCTTTTATATACATTTTATTTCTACAAAACCCACACCATCTGATAACAAGTCAAATATAATATATTTCCAGGATCTAAGAGATTTTGCATCCTATAACATTAAAATTGTGTTGGATGTATTATAAAAACATATCTTACTTGAGTCTGTGGTTGGACCAAATGATATCAGTCTAATACACTCTCTTGTGAATGAGCTTCCTTTTTTCTTTATTTCTCAGAACCTAGGCAGGGCAGGGCAGTCAAATGGGCAAAACTAGTAAAGGAGGACTTTTAAAATGATTGTCAACTCTGTTACCACTCCTGGATGGAAAGGATGAAAACACTGTTGCTATGGAACATAACTACTCCAAGGAATTCAATAATAGAATACAACAATCATTTATAAAGTGCCTACTATATTTCAGGCACTGGAGATACAAGAAGAGGCAAAACACAAGTGAGCAGATCACTGTAGGCAGACCAGTTCCAGATGTGACTGCTTCATTTGCTGACAGCTGGTTTTGTGAAAGAGCACAATGAGCTCAACTCTCCATGATTTGGAAATGTTAATGCAGCTTACAGTCACAGCACCTGAGTTTGAATCTTTGTCATGCCTCAAATTGAATTTACTTAGGTCAAGACACTTACTAGTGGGGGTGAAGAGGCATACAAAAGTCTGCCCTTCAGAGTCTATGTATGTAATTTGCCTAAATGAACCCTAATTTCCTCATCTCTACAACAAGGATGTTAAAGGTATTTATGTTTTTGGGTTATTTTTGGTGTCACAGAGCCCTTTGGCAGACCAATGAAGCCCAAGTACCTGTTCTCAGAATAATGGTTGCTTTTTAAAAGAATAATTAAAGAAAACACTAAATTTCAGTTAGAGATTAGTAAAAATAAAATGTATTTTTTTCCTCATCCATGCTTAAAGGCCCCATAAAATCTATTAGCCTGTCTCTGGACTCCAAGTTAAACCCCTGAACTAGGGGCAGCTAGGACATGGGTTAAAATCTAACCTCAGACACTTCCTAGCTATGTGATTCTGAATAAGTCACTTAACACTAATTGTCTAGACTCTAGACCTTACCACACTTCTGCTTTGAAACAAATATTTAGTATTGATTTTAAAAATGGAAGGTAAGGGTTTTAAAAAAAACCAGCCCCTGGTCTAAATCATTTGTCAGGCCATTTCATTGATTGATTGTACAATTTGTTTTCCTTAGTTACGATTAAGTATTCTATTTTCTCTTTTGTTAATCTAGTCAATTAATTTTTTTTGGTAAAGATTCATCCATTTCATACAGATTGTCATGTTTATTACCATATAAATAGACAAAATAGATCCTAAAATTGTATTAATTTCCTCTTTACTGGAGGTGAAAGCCCCCTTTTCATGTTTGATTCTGAAAATTTGATTTTCTTCTTTCTTTCTTAAAGTTACATTAACCAATACTTTATCTATTTTATTTGTTTTTTTTCAAAGAACCAACTCCTAATCTTATTTATTCATTCATTAGTTCTTTTACTTTAGATTTTATTAATTTCACCTTTGATTTTTAGGATTTTCATTTTAGTTTTTATCTGAGCATTTTAAATTTGTTTTTTTTTCTATTTTTTTAGCTGAATGTCCAATAAACTGATCTCCTTTTTCCTTATTTTGTTGATATAGCCAGTTAATAATATACATTTTCCCCTGAATACTGCTTTGGCTATATACCATAGATTTTAATATGCTGTCTCCTCATTGTCATTCTCTTCAATGAAATCAGTAATTATTTTTATAATTTGTTACATAACCCATAAGTTTTGAAGAATTAGATTATTTAGTTTCCAATTAAATTTTAATTTGCCTCTCCATGTTCCTTGTTAATTATAATTTTTATCTCATTATGATCTGAAAATGTTGATGTATAGTTTCTGCTTTTCTCCATTTCATTTTGATGTTTTTGTGCCCAAGAACATGGTCAATCTTTGTATATGTAAAATTTCCTGCTGAAAAGAATGTATATTCATTTTTATCCCTACTCAATTTTCTGCAGATATCAATTAACTCTATTTTTTCTAAAATTTCATTTACTTCCCTTACTTGTTTTTATTTTTTGGTTCAGTGTATCTAGATCAGAAAATAGAAGAAGGTTGAGGTCTCTCATTAATGTAGTTTTACTGTCTATTTCCTCCTTAAGCTCCAATAATTTATACTTTAAAAATCTGGATGCTATATAATTTGGTGCATATATGTTTAGTAATGATATTACTTCATTGTTTAAATTTAAGTGTGCCATTTGTATCTTTTTAACTTGTATACTTTAAAGCAAAATGTAATTTTTTAAATTCTTTTTTAATCAGATCTATTTTTACTTTAGCTTTGTCTGAGATCATGATTGCTTCTCTTCATTTTTTTAAATTTAGGTGATGCATAATGTGTTATTGGAATTTGGGGGGGTTATTTGGGGGTTCATTTGAGCCTTAAATATTTAGATATATGACATAAACTTCCTGTGGACATTTAGGGGACTTTGAAACTACATTTCCCATGATTCCTTGTAGACAGGAAATGTGATTATGTAGAGAACAGGATAAGACTCCTGAGGTGATGGGGAGATGTACTCTTTTGTACAAGGCAGCCAGGTGGGAGAAGGTCATGGTGGGCAATTTGAATTAGATCTTAACAGGTGTGTGGCTTTCTTAAATTTACCAACATGGCTTTAAATAAAATATTAATACTTTTGGATATATCCATCTATATCCATTTTATTAGTAACAGTAATGGTGACCACATTGGAAATGTAATTCTCAATTTTTCTGATAAGCTACCAAGTCACACAACTCTGAGAGCATTTAAAATCCTCTCCAGAGCTATGGACCTGCTCTTGCAGTTTGGGAGGTTTGGGCTTTGGAATTTTGGGTTTTATTCTTTCTCTTCTCCCTGTTCTTCCCAGCCACATGGCTGCTTTTCAGGGAAAGGGGCAAGTGGCTTTAAATGCCATGTTTTTGCTGATAGCAGTAGTTTGTTTTTGCCTGCCAATTATCTCGGAAGCGGCTTCAGCCAGTTTGAGCCTCTCCCATCAGACCCTCCATGGGTCCCTAGCTTTTTCCTGCTACCCAGTGCTGATCCCAGATCCTGCTAGGCTCTTCCAATGCCAGATACCTGCTGCTGTCTCTGCTGCTGACCCCTAACTATTCCTGCTGACATTGACCCCTGTGCCCCAGAATGCCAGTGCCTTGCCTGCTAATGCTGATGCCTCTTGCTGCTGACTCCTGAGACTCCTGCTGTCCTGCCCCAGCTGCCCCAACAGGTTGATGCCGATCCCAGAGATTGCTGCTGCTGCTTAAGATTTGGGAAGCATACCAAGAAAAAATCCCATCCCCCCTTCTCTCTCATTTCACATACCTGGGATTTTCCCAGGGATTTTTCCTCATAGACATTAATGACTTTTAACCTGTAGAAAGCTCCTCTAGCTACCTTTCCTCCCCCCACAACCCCTCCACATGGGATCTCCAACCTGCAGCTTTTTCTAGCCCCTACCCCAGTTGGCTTCCACGTGGGCCCTAGCTTTTACTCTTCAAACAGGAAATAAAATGACAAGCATAGGCCACATGGCCTATTCCAAACTATTCCTTGCCATTATCTTGCCTGAAACGCAGGGGAAGAATTTACTCCCCCTCCCCCCATACTAGGCCTGCCCAAGACTTTGAACTCTATACCCTTATGGAGTAATCCACACTGTGCTCAGAGCAGAGCTCAGTTAGAAGGAGCTTGAATTGGACCAGAGGCGGATTTGAAAACAGACTGATTGTGGTTTATTTTTTAAAAGTCTCTGTATCTTATTGTATTTTGCTGATTAGTTTTGTGAATTAATTTTGTTGTTTTGTTCATTTTTCTGTTGCACTGAGTCATTTTAAGCTAATGAAATTTTGGTTGCTAGATTAATTCTGTTCATGATTTTATTGTAACTCCCAAATAGTGAACAAATGTATTAGAATAGGTAAAAAAGGTTTTTGACTACATAGCTTGTAATCTGTTCCTCATATTGTATTTCCTGATTTCTTTAAGGTTTCCATTTTTTCTAAGTTTACTTGTATTAATCCAATTATGTTATCTATACCAATTATGAACATCTTAAAACATTTTTAAGTTGTAAAAGCCCATAAGCCTTATGTATACTGAATTTCTCATCTCAACTATAGGAACACATGCCTTAAGTTTTTATTCTATCTTGATAATTGTGTACAACCTTGAAGATTTTAATGCCTTGAACATTTAAATTATAATTCTATGAGGTCTTTAGGATTTACTTTAGATGTATAAATGATAAGGTTTTATATGTTTATTATAAATAATTGTTGTCTTAAAGGGGTAGAGAAAACATATGAGCATTTACTACCTTTTTTTTTTTTGTTTTGTTTTGTTTTTTTTACACAGGAAGCCAGGAGAGGTCCTTTATGCTTGACATTTAGTCTCTATGTTTTAACTTGCTTTCTCATCAGAAGGATCTAGAATTCCTGAGGATAATTTAGATCCAGATTTTTTTTATCAGATTTTTTTAGGCTTTGCCCCATAATTACCATGTAGGCGGTAATAGAGTTTGTTGAGAAAATATCTCAGCCAAGGTTGAATGATTTACTATAAATGTTGAATTTGTAACAAGTATACATTTTTTAAAACATCATAACAAGTGGTCATAATAATGGGCTTGTTTGCTGTTGTCTTTAAATGTGTTATTGGAAATTTGGTACTTTATTTGAATGTATATTGTGAATCTGCTATTTCATAAAAACCATTTACACTCACATTTCATGCAAAACTTAACAGGAAATGGACGTCATTTTTTGGTGAAAAACCTTTCTCTAATTCTAAGCTATAGATTTTTGAATTTTTTAAACATTCTTTTATCATTTTCCCTTCTATGTGCAATAGAATTTGTTTGTTTTTCTTCATTTTTATACTTGAAAACATTGTTTTTTTCCCTGAATTTTTAATTTTCTTATTGCTTTTCCTTTTAATTTTTTAATAAAGTAATTGGCTCTTTTTATTTTTTCTCATTTTGTACTTAAAGTACATATAATCAATATTAATCCTTTTTGATTTTACAGTAATATAAGTTTAATATAAATATATTTGCTATAATATTAATGCATACCCAAGAAAGCCTTAAACTATGGTAACCTGCCAATTATTGATAAATATTATGGGACTGTGATTAATGTCTCTCTGTCTGATTGCAGGAGAAGGGAGCAAAAGAACCACAAGATCATGGAAACCGACTGAGAATCTGCAAAGTGCCAAGGAGGAAAAGGTCATGCAGACCATGGATTGAGGAAATTCTATGCCAATACTGAACTTGGCTTGAAACTAGTGTCTGAGGTTCAGGGTTGCAGTTTCTAGCATGTTAGAGGCCAGACTTCCCCTAAGCTTCTTTTCCTAGTAAGCTCCTAAGATTGGCCATCATGGCTCATTCCCTGAGAAAGTGCAGGCAACATCAGACCAGGGAAAGACACTTCCTTTACACACATATTTGGTCCTCTTATTTCTTTTATATATAGAATGGCAACTTTCTGTAGTCCTAGCTCCTGAATGGGTAATTGCAAACTGCTTAAATCACTTTAATTGGGTCTTGATTCAAGGACCTGTTATAAGTTTATTTTTCCTTACATTTTTTTTTGCACATAAGACTTTGACATTTTACATTTCATTCACAAGTTAATTTTTTCTCTTTTATTTGGATTTTATTTTTTTATTTCTTTTGCCAATTGATTTCATATAACGCCATGACTCAGCCATGTATCCTTAGCTGGGGTACCCTCTTCAGGGGAGAATGTGTTATTGATTCTCCTCAGGGGTGTGTGTAAGTTTTATAATCATGTCTGTATTATAATCTATAATGTAAAATTTTAACTCTTTTGAGAGTAATTTCAGGGGGGAATGAATAATTCTCCTCAGAAGGGAATGTATGTTTTATAATCTATAATGTAAAATTCTTTTGAGAATAATTTCAGGATAAGAAATTTGCCATCTCTCCAGAATCCAGACAACGAACCTTTTTGGAGAAGGCACCATGAAGATGCCTGAAGAACCTTCACTGGATCATGAAGATCCAAATGAACTTTCGGGTGCAATTGATTGAACTATGGGGAGTTGAATGCATTTGTTTTGAATGTACACTCTTATGCCAATAGGGGACTGCCCCAATTGGCTTTTTGTCAGTGCAGTAGTTTTTATCCTCTTTTCTTTTATCCCCAAATTCCTGTAATTTAAAAGTTGACTATATTTACAAGATCCATCAAGAAAGAGCAGTCTTTTCTCTGAATCTCAGGGGGGAATGTGTTAGTGGAATTTTGGGTGGGTTATTTGGGGTTCATTTGAGCCTTAAATATTTAGATATAAGACATAAACTTCCTGTGGATGTTAAGGGGACTTTGAAAGTACATTTCCCATGGTTCCTCTTAGATAGGAAATGTGATTATGTAGAGAACAGGATAAGACTCTTGAGGTGATAGGGAGACACACTACATACGAGGCTGCCAGGTGGGAGAATGTTATGGTGGGTGATTTGAATTAGATCTTAGCAGGAACATGGTCTTTCTTAAATTTACCAACATGGCTTTAAATAAAATATTAATACTTTTGGATATATCCATCTATATCCATTTTATTTGTAAGAATAATAAATCTGCTCTTACCTTTACCTTTACTCTGTGTGTGTCACCCTGCCTCAAATATGTTTCTTATAAACACCACATGCTAGTCTCTGGGAAAGAACAATCCAGTACCCCATTAGTCAGGACATAAAGAAACGTAAGTGGAGATGGATAGGACATACGCTACGAAAACTGGAAGACAACGTAGCCAGACAAGCATTGAGCTGGAACCCTTCAGGGAGGAGGAAAGTTGGAAGACCAAAACAGACCTGGCGAAGATCTGCTGAAAATGAAACAAAAACGGTCGGAATGACATGGGCCCAGCTGGGGGAAGTTGCCCAGAACAGAGTCCGTTGGCGTGAGATGGTTGCGGCCCTATGCTCCTAAGGAGTCAACAGGAATAATAATAATAATAATAAAATAAATAAACACCACATACTAGTATTCTGTTTTTTTTTTATGCACTCTGGTATAGGCTTCTGTTTTATGGGTGAGTTCATCCCATTCACAATACAGTTATGATTCTCACTGTATATTGTCCTCTATCTTATTTTCTCTTTTGATCCTGCTCTTTTTCCTTTCAATCTGTTCCTCCTCACCAGTGTTTTGCTTTTTATCACCCCTCCCTCCCTCTAATTACCTCCCATTTCCCTTGTCTTATTCCCCTTATACTTTTCTGTACAGCAAGATATAGTTCTATACCCCAGTGAGTATGGTTGTTATTCTTTCTCTGAGCTAGTTATGAGAGTAAAGTTTAAGCATTTAAGCTTTATTTCTGGTTTTCTGTCCATTTCAATTTTTCCAAGATGGTATGATGACCTGAAGGCTGGGAGCTCTGAGAACCACCTCTCACTTCTGATTTAATTAACCCTTAGGACAATCTGAAATTCTCATCTCAGCTTAGGTTTAAGCTTTTGGTATAACTGTGAGCTTGATTGGATCAATACAGCTCAAATTCTAGCTTCAGGCTTGGGTGAAGTTCTTGGTCTTAGCTGGACTTGTTCAGATCATGCACAGAGCAGGCTATCTTGCTTATCTCATTTTAATTAAATCTATTTTTGCTTTAACTTCATTTGATATCATGATTGCTGCTCCAGCATTTTTTACTTCAAATGATGCACAATAAATTCTGCTCCAGTCTGTTACATTTACTCTATGTATGTTTCACTACCTCAAAGGTGTTTTGTGTAAAAAAATTCCAAAAATATTTTAGGATTCTGGTTTTCAAGGAATTTTGCTCTCTTCTTCTATTTTATGTGTGAGTTCATCCCATTCACATTTACAGTTATGATTACAAACTGTATTTCCCTCTATCTTATTTTCCCCTTTTGATATTCTCCTTTCTCTCTCCTTTCACTCTGTCCCTACTCATGTATTTTGCTTTTAATCACCACCTCTAATACCTCCTCCCTTTTATTACTCCCCCTTGTCATATTACCCGGCTATTTCTCCATAGGGTAAGGTAGGAGTCTATACCCAAAGATATGGTTCTTTTTCCTCTCTGAGTCAATTATAATGAGAGTAAGTTTTAAGCATTACCTATCACCATTCTCATCATCACCCCCACTATAATTATTTTTCTTTTTTAATCCCCCATTAGGTGAGATAATTTACTCCATTCTACTTCTCCCTTCCTTTTTCTATTAGTGCAATCTTCTTTTTAAACCCTAGATGTTTTTTGTAAGTCCTAATCACCTTACTTCCAAACTCTTTGTATATGTATACTACTTCTAACTGCTCTAATATTGATGAAATTTTCAAGAATTAAAAATATCTTTCCACATAGAAGCATAAACAGTTTGTTTTTATTCAATCTTTTAAGTTTTCTCTTTCTTATTTACCTTTTTATGCTTCTCTTGAGTCTTTTGTCTACACATCTCATTTTCTGTCTATGGTATTTTCATCAGGATCACTTAAAAGTCTTCTATTTTATTAAATAATCATTTTTTCCCAAAAGAATATATTCAGTTTTGATGGGTTGGTGACTCTGTGTTGTTAACCTAGTTCTTTTGCCTTCCATAATATATTCCAAGCCTTGTGATACTTTAATGTGGAGGCGTCTAAGTGTTGTGTAATCCTGACCATAGCTCCATAGTATTTTAATTTATTATTTCTGTCTCCTTGTAGTATTTTCTCCTTGAATTGAGGGCTTTTGAATTTAGCTATAATATTCCTGGGAGTTGTCATTTGGGGATTTATTTCCAGAGATGATCTGTGAATTCTTTCTTTCTTTCTTTTTTAAATTTTACCCACTTGTTTGAGAATATCAAGGCTAATTTATTTTATAATTTCTTATAATATGATGTCTAGTTTTTTTTTTATTTTGACTTTTAGATTGTCCAATAATTCTTAAATCACCTCTCATACATCTATTTTCCTAGTCAGTTGATTTTTCAAGAAGATATTTCATGTTATCTATTGTTTTTTTCATTTTTTGATTTTGTTTTATTCTTTCTTGATGTTTCATGAAATGATTAACATGATTTTTAAAGGAAGATTTTCTTCCTGTGAGCTTTTTAGCCTCCTCCATTTTGTTAATTCTATCTTTTCTTTTTTCTTAATTTGATTTTTATGTCCCTTTTCCCTTTTTTGTCAAAATCTGTTTTGGATAGTTTTTATTTCTCTTCTTCATTTTTCATTTGCCTCACTAGCTTGATTTGTGAAATTCTTTTTGAGCTTTTCCAGAGCCTGATACCAAATGCATATTTTAATTTGAAGATATTTGTGAAGCTGCTTTGCTTTCAATACCCCTTCTGAATCTATGCCTTATTCTTCTTTCTCTCCATAAAATTTCTGTAGGCTCTTTAATATTTTCTTATTTCCCAGCTTTTTTCTTGTGTTTTACTTTTCTCTTAAAGGTGAGCTCTGTTCTTAGGGTAAAGGAGGCATTCTAGAACTTGAGTTTCTACATTTCAGTTGCTGCCCTTACCTCTATTTCTGTGTTTCTACAAGTTTCAGTTCTTCCAAGGTAGTATGATGGCTTATGGGCTGGAGCTCTAAAGACTAACTCCCACTGCTGATTTAATCACCCCGTGGCACTTTTGATGACTTGTAGAGCTCAGAGCACTGTCAGCTACTCTGTGATGGAGTTTAGGGTTAAGCCTCAGACTTCTGCAGTGGCTTTGGACCTCACAAGGTTGATCAAGTTAGGCCCTATAGCCTGCCTTGCCCTGGAACTTGTAACCTTGCTTTGCACTTCAGTAGGAGTTCTGGGCCTTCATAGGCCTAGGGCTTTCATAGGCCAGGCATATAACAAACTGCCTTGTGCATGTATCCAGGACCTCACTGTATTTTTAGGCAAGGGTTCTGGAACATACCCCTTGGACTTATATCAGCTCAGTGCCTTGTTGAATATGTTGCACTGGGCTTTAGGGTTTTGGTTTAGACTTAGCCTTAGGGCTTAGAGCCTCCTTCTGGGTCTGAATTAGGCAGGTACACAAGGGACTCCATTGCACTAGAGCTTGGGGCCTCACTGAAGGTTTGGCTTAGGGTATGGACTTTTAAGGATTCCATATCAGTTTGCATTGCTGTTGGCTTAGGCAGGGATTCAGAGTCTTAACATTGACTTGGGACCAGGTTCAGAACCTGAAACAATAGATGTAGGTTGGGGGACCTGCTTTGGCTTGTGCCAATACTCCTTGGTGAGACCTTGCTGTGTGCTCTGCTCCCCTTTCATCTAAGGGAATTGAACCCTCTCTATCTACCTTTCAAATTATTTTCTGCAGGAAAGTTCCTTTATTTCTTCCCCTTGTTGGTTCTTTCACTCCAGTATTCATTTTGAATTGTTAATTTAAGGTTTGTCGGAAAGAATTCAGAAGTCTGAACTTTCCCAGCCTCTACTCTGCTATCTTGCTATTTCAATCCTTATAAATTGCCGAAGCATAGAAAGCATAAAGGTGGCTTCAGAACCAAGAATACCAGAGTTTAAATCCTGATTCTGAAACATACTGACTGTATGACCCTAGGAAAGTCATTTAAATGTTCAGTGCACTAGAGTCTAGAAAACTTTTTAAGTTTGTAATTGAAGAAAGAGATCTGATCAGCATTAAATTAGAAAGTCTACTCATCTGTAAGTCCCCTATATATATGAAACCAGTTTTGTCCATTCTTTCAAGGTTCTGTTTGGATTCTTAAATCTTAAAATCATGTTGGATGTGCTGTAAATATATATTTTACTCTAGTCTGATGTTAAATCAAATGATTCCAATCTAGAACCCTCTTTTGTGAATGAATTCTTTACTGAATGACATTCCTTTCTTGATTTTTTTTTGAGCATTATTTTCCTTCCCTCTAAATTTCTGCCATTCTGTCTGATTTGCCATTCCCTATATAGAATATGGCAACTTCCATCTTTCTATCAATTCTCCTTTGTAATTTCAATTTACATCCTCTCCAGCTCCTCTTAGAGCTTTCTCCATCAATATTACTTTACATTTGCATAGTATATATTCTGTCTTTATTTATATGTCTTAGTTCACAGGGTCATAAAAAGGAACCTTAGAAGAAGAAAGGAAATAGCACTTTTGAAGGACCTATTATATGCCAGGCACTGTGTGAAGCCCTTGAGAAATAAATATTATCTCATTTGATCCTCTTAACAACCCTGGGAGGGAACTACCATAATGTTCCTTATTTTATAATTGAAGAAACAGAGGCAAATAGGGGGAAGTGACTTGTACAGGGTCACACTGCTAATAAAATGGTCTGAGGTCTAATCTTAACTCTCAACCTAGGCATATTTCCATTGTGCCACTTAGATGACTTTAGAAATGATTTATTACAGATATATTATACACATGACCTGCTGGCCAAACACACAGTTCATAACATTAATAAGTGAGACCTGAACCATGAAAAAATGAAGTTGCTATCTGATATTAATGTGTTAATGTAGTAATCATAGGAAAAAATCTACAAACATCTGTCTAAATCAACATCTGGTCCATAGTATTCCTAATGTACAATTTAATGACACCTATTCTCTGAGTCTGAAATCATTGATCTAGCAGTGTCCTGTATCTTGTTCTCTTAGACTTGTTATTTTCTGCCAGCTGCTGAACATTATGCCCATTGCTCTGCATTGACTTAAAACCTTCCACAAATCACATGCAGACTAACTCTGAAGCCTCCTTGCCTTGATTTTCCTCCAAAGGTAGGGAATTACATAAATGCAAAATAATGATCAGTTTCATTCCTGAAAGATGATCTCATCAGACCCACTCTCAACATGAAACCAATGACTTCAGAGAACCACATAACTGAGTAATTTTCTCTTTCTTGATAATACATTTTTCAAATGAGCTCTTTATAACTACAAGAGACTCATGGTGGAAAAAGCTATCCACTGGTATAAAAAGAACTGGCAAAGTCTTGCCATTCACTTTATTTCCTCCATAATTGTTTTTCTCTGGAGTAAGTGATACACATCTTCCTTCACAATAAGATGTATATGAAGGTGTTTATTATATAATAATATATGTCCAACTAACATCATATTATCTGCTGTCTTGGGAGAGGAGATGGGTTGGGAAGAAGAAATAAAAACCATAGATCAGAAAATGTCAAAAGAGATTATTGTTCTGGACCCATTGTCTGGCCCTTACCACTCTTCTGTCTTGGCACCAATATGAAATATTGATTCTCAGATGTAAGGTAAAGGTTTAAAGAAAACAAAAAGAAAATAAAATTGTACTGACATAGAATGTGGAGAACAATTTTTAAATTAAAAAAATTAATTTAAAAATTTTAAAGAAATTTTAAAAACTTATTTTTAAAAAGAACAAAGTCTAGTGTTGTTATTATTATTATTATTATTATTATTATTATTATTATTATTATTATTATTATTCCTATTGACTCCCAGAGGAGCATAGGGCCGCAACCATCTCACGCCAACGGACTCTGTTCTGGGCAACTTCCCCCAACTGGGCCCATGTCACTCCGACGGTCCCTGTCTCGTTCTCAGCATATCTCCGCCAGGTCTGCTTTGGCAGTGCCTGTCCGGCAACGATGTCCTCCGATTTTCATAGCGTTCTGACTAATGGGACACCGAACTGTTCCCCCCCCAGAGTCTGGCATTGGAGATCCCCTCATGCCATCCGATGTCCAAGATGTGATGCAGGCACCCGTCAACAAAGAGCTGGAGTTTGTTGGCTTTTGCCAGCACACGTCATGGACTCTGTTGGAGAGCAATCTTCCAGACTAGGCGATCATTGGTTTTGTTGGTTCAATGAGGTTGCAGTTTCTATAGCAAGTGAGATTTTTACGGGGTGAGGTTGCTAGCCTCACGCCCAACCCTCCTCCTTTTTCAGCCGGGCTTGGGACCGTCTTTGGCTAAATGAAAATAATTCTTTTTCACAACAGTATCAGAATTGAGGATCCTCTGTTCTTATTGGTTATTGTATGCTTTAAATGTAGAACCAGGCTCCAACCTATAATTTTTAAATTTAATATTCAATAACTGTTATATTTTATAAATTTTTAATAATAACTAATGTAAAAAAAACTAATTAAAAAGGTGCTAACCCAGCACACTCCCTAGAGAAGAGAGTGAGCAGGAGGAGCTACAGAACTTATAAACAATTATGTGAAGATACAAATGTGCACAAAGGGAAAAACATTCTGAGTAATGTAGTTTTAGGAATTCTGGGTAATGTAGTTTTAGGGGTTCAAGATATTTCTAACTATACATTCTCCCCTGTGATTCTTGGGGAGACCAGTCTCACCAAAGGGATCATTTTAAACATAATCGACTTTAAAATTGCAATAATTTGTGGATAAAAGGAAAAAAAAAGAAGAAAATCAATGATTGCTAGGTTGACAAAAAGTCATTTTGGGGGCAATCCCCTTTGGCATAAAAGTATATATTTAAAACAAATGCATTGAACCTCCCATAGTCCAATTTAGCACATCTCAAAGTCCACTTTAAACCTGCTAGTGCAGCATGTGGTCTCTGCAGGCATCTTCATGACACTTTCTCCAAACAGGTTCATCTGGATTCTGGGAGGTAGAAAATTTCTTATTGAAAATTGCTTAAATTCAAATCAAAGGGTTTACCCAGTTTGATGGCCCTTTAGTTGTGGTTCCAAATTAATCTTCACAATGGTTGTATTGGTTCACATCTCCACCAGGAGTATCTTATTGTCACAATTTTTCCACATCTCCATCAACATTTATGAGTTTTGTCATATTTGCTAATCTGATAATTTTGAGGTGGTACCTCAGAAGTGTTGTAATTTGTATTTCTCTAATTTCTCTAATTGATAGTGATTTGGAGCATTTTTTCTTATGATTAAAGATAGCTTGAATTTCTTCATCTGAAAATTCCCTGTTCATGTCCTTTGACTATTAGTGGATTGGGAAAGCATTGTGTTATATATTTTATTCTATTATCTTGATAGTTGAGGAATGAGGTGTTTATTAGAGACATTTGCTTTAATTTTTTTCTCTAAGTTTGTTGCTTCCTTTCTAATCTTTATTGCAAGATTATTTTAAAAAATACTTATCTTACATCATAGAATCAATACTGTGTATTGGCTCTAAGGCAGCAGAGTGGTAAAGGCTAGGCAAATGGTGGTTGACTTGTCCAGGGCCACATAGCTAGGAAATATCTGAGGTCAAATTTGAATCCAGGACTTTCCATCTCTAGGTTCTCAATCCACTGAGTCCCCTAGCTGTCCCCATTTAGTATGTTCTTAAGAAATGCTTTTTCATTCTAGAATCAGGAAGAACTTAGTTCAAATTTGGTTTTGGTGCTTATACAACTGTATTATCCTGGGCAAGTCACTTCTCTTAGCTTCAGTGTACTCAATTATAAAATGAATACAATAGCAATGCATTACTCTCATGTTGTTGTGAATATCAAATTAGATAATATCTGAGAAGCACTTAACATAGTACCTGTTATACATGTAGACATTTAATAAATGTGAGCTTACTCTGATCAATAAAATCATCCCTGATAATTCCAAAGAACTTTTGGTGAAAAATTCTCTTCGCCTCCAGAAAGAGTTCACCTCCAGAAAGAGTTGGGTGCAAAATGAAATACATATACACATAAAGACATATATGTAGATATATACTTTCCTTATTTTTCTTGCTTTTCTGCAACACAACTACCATGAAAATATGTTTTGCATGATTTCACATGTAGAATTTATATTTATTGCTTATCTTCTCAATGAGTGGAGAGGGTATGCAGGGAAGGAAAGAATTTGGAATTCTCATTAATAATGTGGAGAATGAATAAATATTAAATTCTAAAATATATTTTTGGAAATTTTAACAAATTAAACAGAATATAATGGAAAATGAAAAAAGTCATCTAGTATTCCTTATTAAATTGAGTTGGAAACTCTGTATATCTATATCCCTTTTGAGTATTGAGGGCAAGTACTGACTATCTTTTTGCTTAAATTTGTGTTATTTATGTTATGCCTGGAACATAATAAACAGTTAATGAATTCTTATTTCCTTTCTTCTTTCTTCAAGTTGTCTTCTCAGCATCACTATTCTTTTAAAAATTAGGCAAAGGGAAGTAACTGAATTATTGTCCTGAGTTTGCTATTAACTAGTATGTGATCATATATAAGCTACAACTTCTCTTTCTCAAGGAAGCACAAACTTGTAACATATTAGAGGGAAAAAAACACTATTCAATTATAGGATTTTTGAACAGAAAAGACCTTAGGGATCAATTCATACAAACTCATCCCATCTCACTCCAATTTTACATATGAGGAAATAAAAGCTAATGGAGAATAAATGATTGGCCTAAAATTTTACATATTGGAGGTAGTAGACCAAGGATTTGCACCCAGATCTGCTGACTCCAAACACAACACTATTTCTATTGTGCCACATGGGCAAGATACTTAATCCTGTAGCAAAAGGAATGAATGTGAAGAAAGGATAAGTCAATTGCCTGCTGTGACACAAAGTCTAACAGTCTGTCACACAGCACTAATTTATTATTTACAAATAAAGAAGTTGTACACTATTTTCAATGAAGTTCCTTCTCATTCAAAGAAGTTGATTCAATAATTCTTCAAAATGCTGACTAGAATTTAGTCAATCAGAAAATTAGGCAATGATTTATTAAGTATTTACTATGTGCCAGATTTTGTGTTAGCTACTAGGAATACAAATAAAGTCAACCCTCAATTTTTAAGGGATTAATGTTACTGGAAAATTGTTTGAAAATAATAATGTGAATGTTCATACATTGAAAACAAGAGAAATAAAGATGACCACCAAAAGCTATAATATTTTGCTAGAGATTGATGAAAATACACTTTTAGATATACAATTCCTTAGAAAAATATTTTAGTTTTCATAATCTTCCCTTTTCCTAATGGAGGAACAATTAAAATAATCTACAAAATGCACTATAAAAAGTAAAACTGGTAACTTGAAAAACATTTCTTTTCCTAGAAACTCCTTAGAAGTCTGTGAGCATTTTGTGCTAATAGCTCAATTAAAAAAAAGACAAACATTGATTTCAGACAATATAAACTTTTCATTACACATGAAATCTACATTGAATAACAAATAAATTTTTAAGAAATCAGACTTTTTAAACATGAGTCTTAGTTTTCATTATATGAGATAGTGATGTAAGAACAATGTATTATATACAGTAGGATCTCATTTTATAAACCACACACATATTTAGGTATGGATGATTGGCAATAAAAAAATTAAAGGCAGAAAAATACATGAAATAATTTCATGCTAAATCCACTCCATTTTACCAAGCTGCATTAAGTCTCACAGAGGTTATCCACTTATGCTTATTGTTATTCTCAGAAGCCTAAGTATGTAATTACATTGTTTTTCTCTAAACTTTAGTTCCAGCATTAGTCTTTGTCCAGAGTTTATGGGGTGTCTTCATCAGAGAAGTGTTTTTATGTTTCATTAATGCTATTTAGCTATGAATAATAGTCCCAAGGTACAAGAGTAGAGATTCATATACCTTTGTTAAATCTAAAAAAAGTTTAAACTTTCTAGGTATAGCCATAAAATACTTATTAAATAATGGGGCTTACTACATTATGCATGATTTTTAATTACATGAAGTGTCTTGGAATATACTGGTGCATAAAACTATGTCCTACTCCAATATATTTCTTGTAAACCTCTCTACTTTGACCACCCTCTGAAAACCAAGGGAGAGGTTAGTGAGACTAGTTGCTGTTGTTAGAGGATTCTGAAACTTGGCACATCTCCATATTACCTTCTATGTTCTATCCTTCATGGCTTGTGGATTGTGTTGTATGCACCAGCTTGAAATAAGCTTTCCTCGGTATCTACTTCTTTTGAGATGCTCAAGAATTTTGGCATTATTTTCTACTAAGTTATATCACTGACTTTACACACTTACACTTAGAGCTGTTATAGAGAAATTTATATGTTAAAGAGAGTTTTTTATGTTAAAGAGAGTTTTCTTAATTTCTCCCTCTGTCTCTTTTGTTTTTTGTTTTTGTTTGTTTGTTTTGAACCCTTAACTTCTGTGTATTGACTTATAGGTGGAAGAGTGGTAAGGGTGGGCAATGGGGGTCAAGTGACTTGCCCAGGGTCACACAGCTGGGAAGTGTCTGAGGCTGGATTTGAACCTAGGACCTCTCATCTCTAGGCCTGGCTCTCAATCCACTGAGCTACCCAGCTGCCCCTCCCTCTGTCTCTTTAAGAGGCAGAGGAATAGAATTATTTCACAGTAAGATTTAGTTAACTGAGAGTTAACTGAGAACCTGCTGAAGATTCCATTACCTAGGAGATGAAGTGGATACGTAGAAGAAATTAACAGTTGGAAGGGACTATTGTCCCCTGGGGAAAGGAGTCTGTCTCTGTTTCTCTGTCAATGTGAGTTTTTTCTAAATGACAGTTTGAGATGGAGAAAACAGATTTAAGACCTCAACAGTCTAATTGATTAGTGATTAACTTAGGTAGGTAGTTAGATAGTGAGTAAATTCTTACATAGTCAGTGTAGGAGAGTAGGGTAGACTTGGCCTGGAAGAAGACACTGACTTCAAAGGCAGATAGATTTAGGTTTTTTGTAAAATTTTATTTAGGATTTGGATCTTAGGTATAGATATGAGTTCTTTCACTTTTCTTCTTGCTATTTCCTATCTGAACTTTCCTCAAAATTAACTGTTTTGTGTTTTACCAAACTGCTTTCCTGAATTTTGTTCAAACTCCTACCAAAAAAATTAACCCTTCACAGAGCCAAAAGGACTTGAAGTATATTTTGGGGACATAATTGCCACATGAAACTTGAGTTTTGGAGGCAATGAAAACATGTAATAAATATACACGGAGCTCTATTTATTCTACAATGGAAAGGTGAACAATACAAGTCAAGTACATAACAGGACACCAGCAGCTCCTCAAACTTGCACTCTTACTTCCCATAGCTTCAAATATGTGCAGTTGGCAATGTAAAAGTGAAAATGAAGTTACTGATAAAATCACACAAACGTTTGATATCATGAAATTTAAATGTGAATGGGTTAAGTATTGACTGTACAAGCAAAAAGGAAAAAAAAAACTGGCATCTTCCTCAAGGAACTTACATTCTAATGAAGGAAGTCAGCACATAAAAAGAAGCTAAAATTGGGTCAGGGGAATAGTAGAGAAATCAGAAAAGTCAGGTACAGAGCTGAGAGAGAAGTAAAGGAGAAAACATGGTTGACCTCACTTCCTCAAAATGAAGGTTCATTTTGAAAGGAAGGCCAAAACCTAAAGAGCACCATTTTTATTCTCTTTAATATAAGAAGGTTTAAGTTGGATCTAGGACTCAAAAATGATAAATTTAGTTCACAAGAGTATTGGGAATCATAGGCCCTAAACCTCTATATGGAGAGGATGAATTCTCTGATATTCCATTGATTTGGGTAATGAGGCTGAAACTCCAAAGGGTCAATTATGTTTATTATCCCCCAGGGAGGGAAGATAGTTGGCTCTCCTGTATTCCACAAGATTTAGAAATCGTACTGTAGTCTGAGTGAAACAAAGAATTAATTACTGTCACTTGGGAATTGAAAATGAAGAAAAGATCTGCATTGAGTTTAGCTATATAAAATAAATCTGCTTATTTTGGCCCAGGTAATTTCCACTTCACATAGAAGAGACATTGGTAGGGAGATACAGCCTCCAACATATTTGCTCTTTGCTTTTTCTGTGTTTTTACAGAAAGCTGAAGAAGATATTGGCAATTGAAAAAAGTATTACATGAGAAACTTGCTTGGGATTAAGGTTTAGAGTGGTGGAGGAAAGTTCCAACTGTGTAAAAAGGAAGATTTAGGTATTTATATATATATATATATATATATATATAAATATGTGGCCACCAGGAATCAACAATTCAGGTTGATTCCGTAATTAAATCAGACCCAAGTCATCATTGGGTTGAGGAGTTTGTTTCCAATCTGGTAGGTAAAAAGTAGGAATAAAGAGAAAGGGAGAGGCTAGTCCAGGTCAAAGGCCTGGACGGAGAGAGAAGAAGGTTATAAAGCTTATTAAATGAAGCTGTAAGCCACAAGGCCCAACAGCCAGATAGGCAGAGTTTAGAATTGGCCCAGCTAGGCCAAGGAAGTCAGCCTAACTTACCCACGTGACAATATAGAGTGTAAGCTCTTTGTGGTCTCAGGAGATGCTTCTGCTCCCAGTTTGAGGCGGCAACTGCCCCCACAGGAAGTTCACTAACTTACTTAAAGAGATAGTGTCTTTCATCACTTCCTGTGGTCCACCTCTAATTCAAATGGACAAATGGCATTTTCTACATTGATTTGGACTGCCCAAAGGGCAGTCCCTTATTCTTGATTTGTTACTTATTGTCAGGTGTGGGTAACTCGTATCCCCTCCCCACTAAGGGAGGTTAGGATTACATCATTTCTATGCCTAGGATGGGTAGATTTTTGACTATTAATGGGCTCGAGCTAATTCCATTTACACAACTGTTACGTTTGAAATATCTGCTATGGCTCCAACAGTAGTGCTAAATTTAGATGATCACCTCCCCACCCCCAAACCCCAAGGATACAGTCATGGATGAGGTGGTGAAATCCATACATGAATTCATATATGCATATATACATGTATATAGGTATAAGTGTGTAAGTATTATGTGTTTATGCATGTTTTTATATCTGTAAGTATAAGATAAAAACATATGATAAACATATGTTTGAATGTTTATATATATATATATATATGTGTATATCTATCTATTTATATTTATCTATCCATCTATCTATATAATTTAGCCTTGGGTAGAGTCACTTATTATTCTATATGGGTCTTTGCTTCTTCTAAAAAGAGGGATATGAGCTAGCTGATTTCACTTATTCCTACTAACTCTAAATATTTGATGCTATGAACTGTACTTGTTTAAGGAAATTCTACAGTGCATGTTACATGTGAGGAGGTCAAAAACTTTAGTCTCTAAGGTTTCTTCAGAACTCACTGGCAATGTCCTTGTGGCATCTGACCCTGTAATTCAATAAACATCAAAGTCTAATTCTCTTTTGTAAGGCAGGGGAATAAATGGAGCCTTGTTTAAATATCATCTTAAGTAAATTAGTGTGTATAGGCATGATTTGTATAATTACACCCATTAGTAATTAGTGTAAATAGGGATAATGTCACAATTAGCAAACATAATTAAATCACATAAGGAGACAGGGAGAATCCATATTTAACTCTAGAAGGAAAAAAATTAGCAGACGAATCTCACATTTATATTTTGAAAAAGTCTTCACTTCAAAATATACATCTTAACATGTTTTTAAAAAATTAAAAGAGCATTATAAAGAAATGCCAGAATAATTTTCTTTTAAATAAGTCCTTTTTTAATCTCCTCGATTATAAGAGCTAAAATGAAAAATACAATTTTTGATCGTTACAATTTGTTTGCATAATTAAAATCCTACTTCCCCCAAATATAAGTGCTTATGTTACTCTGTAACTCTGTAAATTGTGTTTTCACAATATTCTAGGATTTCTTTTGAATAAAACAGATTTCTTCTAAATTATAATTCAATTTCAATAATGCAGACTGAATGAATTAATGAATGCATAAAAAATGGTTTCTTAAACTCTTACTCTATGTCAAATTTTGAAAAAGACCTTGAAGATACATATGCAAAATATGTGATAGTACCTGTCCTCAAGGAACTTACATTGGAAATGGTGGAGACCATACAAATAAAGGAGAGGCAAACTGGGAGAGTGTATTTTACTTCAGAAAGTTACCTAGATAATGAGTATAGCCTTGGGGAATGAGTTGGCACACACATTAATCTGAGTAGTTTTAATGAGTAATAGTTTCTTATTGGACTCCATTTTTTGCTTATATAGGCTAATTTTCCCCATTTATATTAGTTTTTTATTATCTTCCCCTCCTTTCTCTTTCCTAAAATATCCTTTTAAAATTTGAGTCTATCCTAAATATTTCTCTGTGCTGACCTTGTTTTATTCATTTGAATTATTGATGGTTGTATAACCAAACATTATAAAGTCTCTCATATCTCTTGAACTATTTATTAATTTTGAATCATTCTTCATAAAACCATAACTTCTTCCAGAATTAAACATCAAAATTCCTAAAGTATACTACATATGTCCAATTTGAAATCTAAATTTCTTATCATTTCCACATCACTAATTTCTGTCTTTCTTGTTTCCACTTTCTTCTGAGCAATCAATACTAATAGAAAGTGAAGTAATAAAATTATAATATACTGTAAATTTAGTAGAATGAGATGTTCAGTAACTGTTCAAATAATTCAAGTCTATTGTTTTTGCCATAGTTTATTTCTATGTTAAAATTGTCTTCATTTTGAGGAAGACTCAATCCATATCCTTTGACCTGGTGAAGTGGGGGGAGATATATTTGTATTCCAAAAGTAAAATTTCTATTTATTATTTTTACTTTTATCTTTATCCAAATATACTTCACATTGCTTTTATTCTCTAATTCATGTATTTCCATGCAGTCATCTAAACATACACCCACAAAATAACTTTCAATTCAAATGTTCCTTTTTTTTTTAACCCCTGTACTTCAGTGTATTGTCTCGTAGGTGGAAGATTGGTAAGGGTAGGCAATGGGGGTCAAGTGACTTGCCCAGGGTCACACAGCTGGGAAGTGGCTGAGGCCGGGCTCGAACCTAGGACCTCCTGTCTCTAGGCCTGACTCTCACTCCACTGAGCTACCCAGCTGCCCCTCAACTGTTCCTTTTAATCAAAGTATATCTTTCCCTTTGTTATATCCAGATGTCAATTCAACCCAATGTATTTTCAATAATATCCATGTGATAATTTTAATTCCTCATTTAAAAACTCAATTCCATGCATTACTTCTATTGTACACATTGCCATAAAAAATTCATCATTTTATGTTACCTATAAATATTGGCCTCCTTGGCATTCCTCAAACAAGATACTCAGTCTCTTGATGGGGCATTTTCACTGGCTATCTCCCCATTCTCTGTATGTGCTGTTCTTATTTCTATCCCCTAGTTTTCTGGTTTCCTCTAAATCCCATCTAAAATCCATTTAATTCTAATGCCTTCCCTCTGTCAATTCAAATTTATGATGACTATAGCTTTATTTGTACATAGTTGTTTGTATGTTGTCTCCCAAATTAGATTTGAGTTTTCTTCTTAATCAGAGACTATCTTTTGTCTTTCCTTACATCCCCCTGTAAAAATTTAAATTTAGGTTTTATCCTAAACTAAAAGTTCTAAGGTAAGGTTGTGGTCACCAATTTAAAAATATTACAGTTTAAGTCAAAATAACTATCAATAGCATTATTTACAGAAGGAGTGAAAGTGGAAAAATGTAGATAAAGAGACAGATAGTACTGCCTAGCTATAATTACCCTGGGTTTAAACCTAATGTCTCCAGACCACAAATGTGAAGCTGAAAGTGAATCTCACCAGAATCCAAAATCCTAATTAGGAAGTCAAAATATGAAGAACCAGGAGACATTGAAGAATCCTCTGAGAACCTTCAGTGCACAGGAAGCTAAGACCATGAAGAATCTCACCAGAACTCAGTCTGAAGGGAGTGTCCCACCAAAGCACCAAGGAGTAGAGAAGTTCTCCTCACCAAAGAACCAAGGAGAGTATCACTCCACTCAGTACTGAGGCAGGATCCAGAGAAAGAGTCTCCTCCTCCAGTCAGGCTCACCAACACAGAGAGCCTCACCAAATCCTTAAGCTGACCTTTTCAAGCAGTTTTCTTTAAGTCACTTCCGTTCACTCCCCCACTTTAAGGGAACCAATCTCAGTCTTTCAATTTGCCTAACACTGCCCAGGGGGTGAGCAGTAGTCTCTGGAGTTGTCACTCACTCTAGCAAGTGACTTGTGAACTCTCATACTTAGTGACTGTTAAGGTACTAAGTAGGGGTACTTAAGTTTTTAATTGAGTAACTTAAAAGTTACTGATTGATTAGTAACTGATTGATAGACAAAGAGAGTTTGATTCACTCTTCACATCTCATATATAACACAACTGGCATAGAGTAGGTGTTTCATAAACTATTGACTGATTGACATGTTTCCTATTTAATTCTAAGCATTATTTTACTTCCTCTAACATGGTCATTTCTGCATTATACCCACTTTACTCAAATGCTATCTGCTTTAAAAAAATCAGGGAATATTTCTCAAATTTAAGTTCATAGTGCTCATGATCAAAGTTGACCAAGCAATTTGACTGGTAACATATCCTATGTTTCTTTTTTTATTTTGAAATGTACACTATGCCTTGCCAAAAGACCATCATCCTGTTATAAAACACATTGCAGAAAATTATATCCATCTTTAGTAGAAGTAAATATTGTGCTTAATTAATGATAAGCATAATGGGAATCTACATTTGTAAGTTACTATATCCTTGATTTTTTTAAATTATAAAGCCCCTTCAATGATTCATATTTTAGTTATAATCCAATACCCCATATTTTTCTGCCTTATGTACAATCAGTTGTTCCTTACTTATTTCCTGAAATGTTCTTTTCCTCTACTTATTTTTATGGACTGGGTGGTGTAGTGGATAGAAGAATGGCCCTAGAGTCAGGGAGACCTGAGTTAAGATCTGGCCTCAGACATTAGCTGTGTGACCATAGGCAAATCAAATGGCCCTGTTTGCCTCAGTTTCCTCAACTGTAAAATGAGAAAAAGAAGAAATGTGAACCATTCCGGTAACTTTGTCAAGAAAATTCCAAATGGGGCCACAAAGTCAGACAAAAATGGAAAAAACTGAACAACAAAATAATATAAATTAACTTTGGATTCTAGTTCAATATTAAATTTCCCCCAGCCATTTATATCTGTGATCTTAAAGCCAGATTTATTGCTAACTTTCAAATAAATGACCAGTAGAACATTTTATAAATCTCTGTAGGTCAAACTGAAACTACAGAAAGAAAAAAATACCTCTTAATTTGACTTCCCTCTTACAATAAAATGATTTCCTCAAAACCTGAAAAACCTTTATCATATATGTTTTATTTGTTTATTTTCCCCAAGGAGGGGTTCAAAAGTCTTTATACAAAATTTTAATTTTTCTGTATTTTTACTTTAATTTCCTAAGGTCCTCAATGTTATATGGCAAAAGTTATTCAATAATTTGTGAGTTATATATCAGTACCCCTTCCTGATCAAGTTACTTATGAAGCAATCTAGTATATTAGGGCAGAACAGAATGTATTACTATTGCAAAGCTTTCTTTTACTATGAGAAAGGCACTTAAAATTTCAGTTTTAATCAGTTGACCCACCCTCCCCCAATAATTGGATAGTTCAATTTAGCTCACAAATTACTGGAAATGGTATTTTCAGATAATTTAAAGTAAAATTCACTTAATGAAAATGATGTTTTAGAAGAATAGATTTTCTTCTTATGTGGAGTTAACTCCTGTCATGATGGTTTGTAGTTAATTCATTGTTATTATCATTTAGGACTTTGTTTCTAATTTTTAATAGTTCAGAATTTAGATAATTAGAAAGTACCTGATGATGTCTAATTAGAATATGAACAGCATTAATCCTTAAGTGCAAATAATGAGTGGGAAATGTGTTGAATTTTTAAAAAAATGTTTGGAATTATATTGGCACTTAAGAAATCCAATTATCTTTTCCAGTAGCAGTTTTCACTTATATTAGAGGATAAAAAAAACCCAACAGGATTCCACTTTTTGAGACCTCCAACTTGGTTCAAATATGCTAACTTCTCACTTATGTCTTTTTTTTTTATTTTGATATGTATAAGTTGTGATTTTGGAGCTCAGATTTCTATTTATAAAGGAAACATTTGGGGTTATGTGAAAAAAATTTTTATCTTATCCCATTCTTTGAAATGTATTAGCAGGCTTAATTCCAAATGTAGGACAATTAGCTGACATTTGTAAGACTACATAATGAATGGCATTAAAAATGCAACTAAACTTGTTATGACTTTTACTTATCCTGCTGCCAAGTGGATATTGGGATGGGTTTATATTTGTAGTACTACTTCCTCAGACATAAGTTATCAAGGCAATAGTTATTTACATAGATTAGGAATGGGGTTTGAATTTTTCACTGAGCTCACTCTTAAGAGTACGATTTGACAGAATTGGACAGATGGAAAGTAGGACAAAAAGACACCTGATATCTGATTGATAATAAATGAGCAACTCTACACTGGGAGGGCAAGGTTTGGGAAGCTTTTAAAAACTGCTAATCCTCTTGCTGTTTTTCCTCATTGGATTATACTACTATTTTCCATGCCTCCAAATTCTCCACTTCACAAACCTCAATAATTTAATTGGCCTTTATAACTGAGGGATGTGGTGGAAGTAGGGAGAAAATATTACAAACTCTGGAAAATTGGTTGTACATAGAGAATTGTTTTTCAAAATCCATAGAATATATTTCAATATTCTAAGAAGTAACTTTTATGCCCCTTAGAGAAAAAATGACATCTTCAATTATGTAGTAGCAATATACTTTATTTTGACAGTATGAAATAACTCCAGATATGGACAATTATGGGCCAAAGAATGAAAGAATGAATTACCTGGAGTCATCACTGGTATTAAGTAATATACTCTACTTTAACCTAACTCGTTTCTATTGAATTCTCATGGCTATGGAATATTAGATACAAGACCAAAAAATTAGTTGGTTTTATTGGAAATCACATTAGAAAATGAACCATAACCAATCTTTCAATATTCTTTTATTTTTTGGTATTGTGGGTCAACATATTAGTTATGGGAAAAGCAAAGGGACTATATTTGACCAAACAAGAAAATAGAGCAAAGTAAAAACAAAGTAATTGATTATTAATTTTTTTTCATTAAACAGTTATGCTTGTTCCAAACCATGTCATGAGATTATTTTAAGAACATTCTGAATGCATTTTAAGTTAGTGTGAATAGTAAAAATTAAAAAAAAAAAGTATCAAATATATTATGCTAGAGTCAGCTCATAGTGGATCATGAAAACCCATTGTTTATTTGTTTCTGTAAGCATTTTTACAAGATGCCTGGGTTGGGGGGTGGAAAGAGAGGGAGAGAGAGAGAGAGAGAAGGTAGGAACAGAGAAAGAAAAGGCAAAAGAGAGACAGAAAGAGACAGAGAGAGAGAAAGAGCAAGGGAGAAGGAGAGGGAAAAAGAGAAAGGAGAGAGAGAATTCATAGAGCAGTTAAAGAATGGCATATTTTTATTTGCATTTGGACTCCATCTGTTCCTTCTGTGGCAGTGGATATCCTTTTATTGTCCTGAGTCCCTTGATATTTTAGGTCATTTGTTCTTCATGAATCTTGTTACTTTTTCTAACTATAAGATAATACTTGGGTTATTTGACATGGCACTGAATTAATAAGTTAATTTAGAAAGGCTCAAGCTATCCATTAGCAATTAATATTTTTTTCCAATTATTTAAATCTGTCTTTATTTGTATGAAAAGTGTTTTCATAATTGTGATAATAAATCTGTCTCTTGTTGGGCTTTTCTGGTTATAGAAACATGTTGATGGTTTTTGTGGATTTGTTTTATTCCCTTCAACTTTGATAAGGTTGTCAAATTTTTCAATTAGCTTTTTTGGTTGATTCTTAAGGATTTCTAGGCAGACTATCATATCATATGCAAAGAGAAATAGCTTTATTTCCTAAATGACTAGTCTATTTACTCCAATTTCTTCTTTTTCTCTTACTGCTATAGTTAACTTTTCTACCACAATATTTAATTGGAGTGATGATAATCAGCATGCTTATTTCACTCCTGATTTTATTGGGAAGGCTTCTATCTTATCCCATTGCAGATTGTGTTTTTAATAATTTTAGATAGATTATACTTATCATTTTCAAGAATGTTCTATTAGTTACAATCTTCTCTAGTGTTTTAATAGAATTAACTATTGTATTTTGTCAAAAATTTTTCCCCCATCTTTTGAAATATTTTTATGGTTTCCATTGGTTTTGTTACTGATATAGTGCTTTATGTTTATAGTTTTCTGAATATCAAACTATCCCTGCATACCTTGTATAAAACCTACCTGGTCATAGTATATGATTCTTTTGATATGTTACTCTAGTCTTGCTAACATTTTGTTTAAAATTATCGCATAAATATTCATTGGGAATATTGCTCTATATTTGTCTTTATTTTTTGTTCTTCCTGTTTTATGTGTATCAACACCATAATTGTGTCATCAAAGGGATTTGATAGACCTTAGCTATTTTTCTGAATAATTTATGTATAATTTTAACTGATTGTTCTAAATGTTTGGTAGAATTTATTTGTGAATTCATCTGACACTGGGGCTTTTTTTAATCAGGGAATTCTTTGATGGCTTACTCAATTTCTTTTTTTTTTCTGATAATGGAATTATTTAAGTATTTTATTCCACTTCTAATCTAGGCAATTTATATTTCTTTAAATAGCTATTTATTTTATTTAGATTATAAAATTTATTGGCATATAATTGGACAAAATTACTTGCAATAATTGCTTTAGTTTTTTCTTCATTGGTTGTAATCTTTACCTTTTCATTTTTAGTACTAATAATTTGACTTTCTCCTTTCATTTTTAGATCAAATTAGTCAATGATTTATCTGTTTTACTGATCTTTTTTTTCCCTGAAAACAACTCCTTGTTTTATTTATCATGTCAAAGACTTTCTTAATTTCAATTTTACTAATTACTCCATTAATTTTCAAGATTTCTAACTTAGTGTTTAATTGGGGATTTAAAAATTTTATTCTTTTTTAAAAATTTTAGTTGCAAAATCAATTCTTTGTTCTTCTTTTCCTCTATTTTATTCTTGTAAGCATTTAGAGATGAAAGTTTTCCCCTAAGTACTACTTGGGCTGAATCCTCAAATTTAATTGTTGATTCTTTCTATTATTTTATATTTGACCCACTCGTTATTTTGTATAATATTATTTATTTTTTAGTTAATATTTAGTCTTTTTTCTACAACCTTTTTTCAGTGTAGTTTTTATAGTATTATGGTCTGAAAATGATACATTTAATGTTCTGATTTTCTATATTTGGTTGTGAAGTTTTTATATCGTATTATATGATCAATTTCTGTGAAGGTGCGATATACTGCTTAGGAAAAACAAAAAACAAACATTCCTTTATATTCCCATTCAGTTTTTATCCATGGCCTATTAAGTCTAACGCTTTTCAAATTCTATTCACCTCCTTTATTTCCTACTTGATTATACTTTTTATTTCATTTATCAAATTCAGAAAGGGGAAAGTTAATGTCTCCTACTAATATGACTTTATTGTCTATTTCCTCTTATAGTTTTTCTTTTAGAGAATTTGGATGCTATGTTGTTTGGTTCAAATATGTTTAATATTGATATTATTTCATCATCTACAATTCCTGTTATCAATGTGAAATTTTCTTCCTTTTTTTTCTTTTGATTAGATAATTTTTCTTTCCTGAGTTCATAATTGCTACCTCTGCTTTAAAAAAAAAAAATCTTTAGATGCTTCCGGGTTAAGATGGAGGCAGAGTAAAAAGCAGCTCTTAACCTCTCCTGACCGAAACATATAAGACTCCTCAAGGAGACATAAAAACAAACCCAGTTGAACAGAGGGACCCCACAACAGGCCGCAGTGTGGAAGGTATGTGGAATCGGGACATTTCCATGCTATAAAGGGGTGAAACAGCTCTCACTAAATCGCGGGATGAGCAACACCCCCCAACCCCCTCCACACACCACCTATAATGCCAAAGCCAGCTAAAAAGAAATAGAGCAAGTTTGGGGCACCCATTGAGTCATTGGCATCTCCAGGGCCTGTTCCTGAGAGCAGCAAGATTTAGGACCTCAAAAAGCTAAAGAAAGCACACAGACTCTGAGCGTGGGCTCAGAGCATGGGCACAGAACGCGGGCTCAGGCAGACACAGACACGCGCATGAGGATGAGTGAAGGCTCTGAAAACCTGAGTGGGGAACCAGCTCAGACGGGTATACGACTGTGGAAGCAGCTCCCTGAGACTTGTAAAGGGAACCTCCAGCAGAGGATCAAGCAAGGGGGTCCACCAGGGGGCTTGACCTTGAGAAAAACCAGAACTCAGACCTCAGGACCCAAAAGACTGCAGACAGGCCCTGAGCTCGAGAATAAAGCTAAGAAGCTGCTGGGATAACAATGGCTACCCAGAATCAGGAAGCTCAGATGAGAAAGATTAACAAGAAAAAGAAATCTTTAACACTTGACAACTTTTACACAGAGAAAATCCAGACAACCAAGCAAATAGAGGGGGAGGACAAACAAGCATCCGGACCCTCCCAAAATAATAATGAAAACTGGTCACAAGCTCTTGAAAAGTTCAAAACTGAGATGATGAGAAAGATGGAAAAGATTTGGTTAGAGAAATGGGAAATAGCTCCAAAGGAAATCAGGAAAGAAAATAACAGTTTAAAAGGCAGAATTTTGCAATTTGAAAGTGAGGCTCAGAAATCAAATAAACTGATAAGCAAAGTGAACACCAGAAATGACCAGATTGAAAAGGAAAACCAAAAGATCATAGCCGAAAACCAAAAGATCATAGTCGCAAACCAAAAGATCATAGCTGAAAACCAAAAGATTATAGCTGAAAACCAGTCCCTAAAGGCTAGAATTGAGCAATTAGAAGCTAATGATCTCTCACGACAACAAGAACAAATAAAACAAAGTCAAAAGACTGAAAAAATAGAAGGAAACATGAAATATCTCAATGAGAAAGTGACAGACCAAGAAAACCGGTCTAGAAGAGACAATTTGAGAATAATTGGACTCCCAGAAAAACCAGAAATTAATAGAAACCTGCACTCCATACTAAAAGAAATTATTCAGCAAAATTGCCCTGAAGTCCTACAACAAGAGGGCAATATAGACATTGAAAGGATCCATAGATCACCCTCGACGACACCCGACTTAGAAAAGACAACGCCCAGAAATATAATTGCCAAATTTAAGAGCTTCCAAGTAAAAGAAAAAATCTTACTAGAAGCCAGAAAGAGACAATTCAAATATCAAGGAGCACCAATCAGGATCACACAGGATCTGGCAGCCTCCACGCTAAAAGACCGCAAGGCTTGGAATATGTTATTCAGAAAGGCAAGAGAGCTGGGCCTACAACCACAGATCAACTACCTATCAAAATTGACTATATACTTCCAGGGGAAAGTATGGACATTCAACAAAATTGAAGATTTCCAAGTATTTGCACAGAAAAGACCAGGGCTAAATAGAAAGTTTGATATCCAAAAACAAAAACCAAGAGAAACATGAAAAGGTAAATAAACAGAGGGCAAAGAAAGAAAACACATAACTTATAAATTTGCCTTTTTAAGGGCCTCAGTAAGATCTAATTATCTGTATTCCTATGTGGAGAAATGCTATGTATAATTCTCGGTAGTGAACTCTATTCACTATTATAATATTCACTATTATAGTAATCAGAAGAATAATTCACAGGGAGAGGGTGGAATACTAAAGGGTCTAAGATGATATGGGGGGTGGAAAAGAGGGGGGTGAATAGTAGGGGACACAAAGAGAAACTTGAGTGAATAAGAAAAATAGGATATTCTATTACACACAAAGAGGGCATGGGAAGGAGAGGGGACAAATACTATTATAAGAAGGAGAGGAAGAGAGCATTAAGAGGTAATATTTAAACCTTACTCTCAGTGTAATCAACCTGGAGAGGGAAGAGTAGCTATACTATCCATTGGGATATAAAACTCTTATCTAACCCTACTGAGAAAGTCAGAAGGGATAAACCAAGGGGAGCAGGGGAGTGGGGAGGTCAAAAAAAGGGAGGGGAGATAAAGGAGGAGGGAATTCATTAGGCCTTTAAAAACAAAAAGAGGGGAATAATAACGAAGGGGATAGAAAGGGAAGTTAGTGAAGGGAGGGGATAAGGGATAGGGTCTTAATAGCAAACCACTGGTTTAAAAGGAAATAGTTTAAGGAGAAGGGGTAGGAATAGGGGAGGATACGAAAATGTCAGTGAATGCACAGCTTATAATTATAACTCTGAATGTGAATGGGATGAACTTGCTCATAAAACAGAAGCAAATAGCAGAGTGGATTAGAAACCAAAATCCTACCATATGTTGTCTACAAGAAACACATATGAGGTGGGTAGACATACACAAGTTTAAGGTTCAGGGCTTGAGCAAAATCTTTTGGGTGTCAAATGAGAAAAAGAAGGCAGGAGTGGCTATTATGATTTCTGACAAAGCCAAAGTAAAAATAGATATGATTTAAAAAGACAGGGAAGGTCATTACATCCTGATTAAAGGCAGTATAAACAAGGAGGAAATAACACTGCTCAATATATATGCACCAAGTGGTATAGCATCCAAATTCATAAAGGAGAAACTGGCAGAGCTCAAGAAGGAAATAGATAGTAAAACCATAATAGTGGGAGATCTAAATATTCCCCTTTCAAATCTAGATAAATCAAACCAAAAAATAAACAAGAAAGAGGTAAGAGAGGTGAATGAAGTACTAGAAAAATTAGACTTAATTGATATGTGGAGAAAAATAAATAGGGAGAAAAAGGAATACACATTCTTTTCAGCTGCACATGGTACATTCACAAAGATTGACCATGTAATAGGGAATAGAATCATTGCAAACAAATGCAAAAGAGCAGATATAATAAATGTAACCTTCTCAGATCATAATGCAATAAAAAAAATAATTAGTAAGGGCACCTGGACAGGCAAATCAAAAACCAATTGGAAATTAAACAATATGATTCTCCAAAATCAATTTGTCAAAGAAGAATTCATAGAAACAATCAACAATTTCATTGAAGAGAATGACAATGTTGAGACATCCTACCAAACTCTGTGGGATGCAGCCAAGGCAGTTCTCAGGGGGAAATTTATATCCTTGAGTTCATATATTAACAAATTAAGGAGGGCAGAAATTAATGAATTGGTTATGCAACTCAAAAAATTAGAAAGTGAGCAAATTAAAAACCCCCAGATGAAAACTAAATTAGAAATACTAAAAATTAAGGGAGAAATTAATAAAATCAATAGTAATAGAACTATTGAATTAATAAATAAGACTAGAAACTGCTATTTTGACAAAAACAGACAAAAATTGACAAAATACTGGTCAATATAATAAGAAAAAGGAAAGAAGAAAACCAAATTGATAGTATCAAAGATGAAAAGGCAGACCTCACCTCTAATGAAGGGGAAATCAAGGCAATCATTAGGATCTATTTCGCCCAATTATACAGCAACAAATATAACAATTTAGGAGATATGGATGAATATTTACAAAAATATAAATTGTCTAGATTAACAGCAGAAGAAATAGAATACCTAAATAATCCCATATCAGAAATAGAAATTGAACAAGCCATCAAAGAACCCCCTAAGAAAAAATCACCAGGATCTGATGGATTCACAAGTGAATTCCATCAGACATTCAAAGAGCAACTAATCCCAATACTATACAAATTATTTGAAATGATAAGCAAAGAAGGAGTCCTACCAAATTCCTTCCATGACACAAATATGGAACTGATCCCAAAGCCAGGTAGACCACAAACAGAGAAAGAAATCTATAGACCAATCTCCCTAATGAACATAGATGCAAAAATCTTAAATAGAATATTAGCAAAGAGACTCCAACAAGTAATTAAGAAGATTATGCACATTGATCAGGTGGGATTTATACCAGGAATGCAAGGATGGTTCAATATTAGGAAAACCATCCACATAATTGACCATATCAACAGTCTATCAAACAAAAATCACATGATTATCTCAATAGATGCTGAAAAAGCCTTTGACAAAATACAGCATCCATTCCTATTGAAAATGCTGAAAAGTATAGGAATAGAAGGACCCTTCCTAAAAATAATAAACAGTATATAGCTAAAACCATCAACAAGCATTATATGCAATGGGGATAAATTAGAAGCCTTCCCAATAAGATCAGGAGTGAAAAAAGGATGCCCATTATCACCTCTATTATTCAACATAGTACTAGAAACACTAGCAATAGCAATTAGAGAAGAAAAAGAAATTGAAGGTATCAAAATAGGCAATGAGGAGACTAAGCTATCACTCTTTGCAGATCATATGATGGTCTACTTAAAAAATTCTAGAGAATCAACTAAGAAGCTTGTAGAAATAATCAACAACTTTAGCAAAGTGGCAGGATACAAAATAAATGCACATAAATCATCAGCATTTCTATACATTTCCAACACACTAGAACAGCAAGAAGTAGAAAGAGAAACACCATTCAAAATCACCCTAGACAATATAAAATACTTAGGAATCTACCTACCAAAACAAACACAGCAATTACATGAAAACAACTACAAAACACTTTCCAAACAAATAAAACTGGATCTAAACAATTGGAAAGCCATAGATTGCTCATGGGTAGGACGAGCTAACATAATAAAAATGACAATTCTACCCATATTAATTTGCCTATTTAGCGCCATACCTATCAAGCTACCAAAAAACTTCTTTACTGAATTAGAAAAAACTATAACAAATTTCATTTGGAATAACAAAAGATCAAGAATATCAAGGGAAATAATGAAAAAAAATGTGAAGGAAGGGGGCCTAGCAGTACCAGATATTAAACTATACTATAAAGCAGGAGTCATCAAAACAATATGGTACTGGCTAAAAGATAGAGAGGAGGATCAATGGAATAGACTTGGGGTTAATGACATCAGCAAGA
>NC_058132.1:288470921-288482497 GCF_016433145.1 Gracilinanus agilis
CCTGCTGCTCCGGCCTTGCCCTTCTTCTTCTTGCGGCGCTTCTTCTTGGCTGTTTCCTCGGCCGTGGCGGCTGCGCCGTCGTCCTTGTCGTCCGGCTCCAGCTCGCCGTTCAGGTGCCTCTCCGCAGCCGCCGCCTGCGCCGCCTCCACGCCCGCCATGTTGCTAAAAAGCTAGAGTCATTTCTTAAATGAAAAAGAGCAGCTGTTTTCACTGCAGCCCCAGACTGTTTTAGGATAGACAGCAATGTATGATATCTCAGCCAATGAAAATGTGAAGAAGTGTTTAGGTAAGCAAAATATCATCCTGCTTGGATGGTTAAATTATTTGTTTCTTCATTTAGTATTTGGCAAATTGATTCATATTTTTTAGTGAATGCATTTCTAGAAATGATAGAAAATTATGAATTATATGAGGATGAAATATTTTCCTTAATAAAAACAACAGATATATTTTATCTAGTCTTAATTCAGGAAAAAGAGAAAGAAACTACAATCATTAAGCTTAAAGAGAAATAGAATAGACTTTTCTCTTTCTATAACTGTCTTGATGGAAGTATTTTTTCTTAAGACCAGCCTAATGACACATTTGATAATATAAACATATATGCATATGAGTTTGCAATTCACATACATGTATACACATATCTACCCATATTGTGGATATACATATACACACTTTTGTGGATATATCTACCCATGTAGATATTTTCTAGTTAAGTATGTATACATAAAGAATGTACACACATATGCATATGAATCATAGCTCCATTGAAAAGAAACTTAGACGTCATCAAATCCAATTCTCTCATTCTACAGATGAGGTTTAATGATAATGATTAAAAGTTGAATTAATTGCCCACTGAAACACAGTCATAATATGTCTGATGTAGAATTTAAACTTAGGTCTTTCTGATTCTAAGTGTAACATTCTATCCAGTATGATATCTAGTTCTCTCAAACATATCTTCAACCTTAACAATTGCGGGGAAGATCCACCAACCAAAAAATATAAAGTAATTAAAATATTCTATAACCACTATCTGTATTCACATTTTTCAATGCAAAGTGGTTTGCAGAATGCCTTGTTACTCAAAGATTTATTGAGGTTTCGAGCACAATATGATATATAAGCAAATAACTATAAAGCAAAATAATGCATTGAATTTTTTTTTAGAAAAATGGAAATAAAAAGTAATGTGAGGGGGCAGCTGGGTAGCTCAGTGGAGTGAGAGTCAAGCCTAGAGACAGGAGGTCCTAGGTTCAAACCCGGCCTGAGCCACTTCCCAGCTGTGTTACCCTGGGCAAGTCACTTGACCCCTATTGCCCACCCTTACCAATCTTCCACCTATGAGACAATACACCGAAGTACAAGGGTTTAAAAAAAAAAGTAATGTGAGTTCCAAGGAGAAGATTATATCAAACGAGGGTTGGGGAAGAGTCACTTAATTTCTTTATGCCTCAGTTTCCTACTTTCTGGAATAGTAATAATATAAATTGCCTTATAGCATCATAGGATAGTTATAAAGATTTAGTGATTTCTAAAAGGGTGGTACACATTTGGAAGAAGAGCAGTATGTTGTGTGGTGGAAAGAACATGGTATTGGAGACCAAAATTTGAATCAAAAGACTTGGATGTAAATTCTGGCTATGCCACTTTACTACATAGGTATTGGAAAAGTAACTCAACCTCATGGAACCTCTCCAGGCCTCAGTATTTTTCCCTATGAAATGAGTGAAGAATGTATGATCTCTAAGGTCTCTTCCAACTTGGAATCCTAAGATTCTAAGTTAGTGTGGCCAGGGGTGAGGAGGAGGAGGAATAGAAGAGGAGTGTGAGCTGCTGTGCGAGATGCTGCAGTAGTTAAATCAGGCATAGTAGGAGGTGGAAACTAGAGCAATATTGGGAGATTGTGTGGTGGGCACAAGTCAGTCAGAAGCTGATAGAAAAAGAAAAGCTTCGGGAAGACCTGTGAACTGTGGGAATGTGAATGTACTTAATGCAACTTTTCATGTCCATCAACTGAGTGTAATGTTGAGTGTTAGCATTAAGTTAAGCAAATAAAGATCTTGAAGAATAGAAAATAGAGGGGAAAGTTTGTTTTTCTTTTTAACTGAAGTAATATAGAAACAAGGAGGACATTGCAGAGGCAAAAGAAAAGGAAATAGATCTGGACCCTTATAATTTTGTCGTCCATAAGTCCTATAGGAAGAGAAGAAAACTGAAAGAAGAAAAGAAGTGAAAGCATACATGCATCTTCTGAAAAGGAAGATTAATGGAAAGATTCATATAAGTGAATGATTTTAGGAGGAAGGAGTTAGAATCAGCTCAGGAAATGATGAAACTTTAATCTAATAGAAGGCTGTGAATTTGGAGATTATGATAAAGAATGCCATATCTTCTCCCTCTAGTTAGTATTGACCTTTTGCTTTGGTTTTACATAGCATTTTGTATCTCTCCAAGAGAGATAGCCAGGCATAATGGAAGGTCTAGTTCAAAACCAGGATAAGATCATACTTGTTGTGCTATTTTGGGAGAGTCACATAACTTTTGGGGGGCTCTGAGCAAATTTCTAACATTCTAAGTTACAGGGAAGGTGCTAAAGCATAGGAATAGAGGAAATTTTTGTGCTGGAGGTATCAGACTTCATTGAAATGACAGGTTCAGTTCGTAGCCCTTAAGACACTTATCAGGTATTATTTTTATCTTATTCAGGGGAAGGGGAGGGCAGTGGGAAGTTATATACCATAACTGCTTAAGGCAGCAAAGTGGTACAGTGAATAGAGGTCTGAGCCTGTAGTCAGGAAGACCTGAGTTCAAATTTAAGCTCAGACACTTACAAGCTATGTGACCATGGGCAAGTCACTTAATCCTATTTGCTTCAGTTTCCTCATCTGTAAAGTAAACAGGAGAAGGTAATAGTAAGCCAGTTTATTATCTTTGCCAAGAAAACCCTAAATGGGGTCATAAATAGAAGGACACCACTGAAAAGAACTAAACAACAACCAAAATACCCTCCTACAAACAGAGTTTTGGTAGGAAAGACTGGCAAACCTCAAGGTAGAGTTTCTTAGGTAATTGTAGCCACAGATATTGATTAGATGTATGACCCTGGGCAAAGAATTTAACCTTTGCCTCTCTTCGTTTCTTCATCTGTAAAAAGGAGGATCAGAAAGGAATCTACCTTTTCTTTTATTTGTAAAGTGCTTTGCAAACCTTAAATTGTTGTTGTTCAGTCACTGTGGTGCTGCAGGCCATATTGTCTATGGGGTTTTCTTGAGCAATATATTAGAATGGTTTACCATTTCCTTCTCCGGTGGAACAGGCAAACAGAGGTTAGTTGTCTTGCCCAGGGTTTCACAGAAAGTGAGAAAGAAGTCACATTTGAACTCATGTATCCTTGATACCAGCCCTAGAAGTCTTTCCAGTGAGCCAGTTAGCTGTCTCCTAAGTAATATAAATAATTTTATTGTTAAGTATTTGAAAATAATTACATTAGTAATTAAATGTTATTAATAACCCAGAATATTAAAACTTCATTATAACAGTATGTTGATAATTCTATTTCTGTATTATTGGTTTCCTTTGTAGTCCCATGTAATTTTTTTAAAAAGAACTTAAAATCATTCATCTGAGAATGGGGCCAAAGATTTCCATGACACACAAAGAAATGGACAAAAAAAAATCTCATCCTGAAAAGTTGTGATGATGGTATTAGTACTTTTTACTTCTTGAAATTACTTTGTATAACTTTGTATCCCCTTCTCAGGGTCCACAAAGTATCCCTGAAACAAAGCATACACTCTTGAGGACAGAAGCTCTTTCATGTTTGCTGTTGTGTTCCCATTGGGGACCACTTAATAGGTACTTTAAAATGCTTGAAGAACCTCTACATGTAATTGGAAGAAATATTATACAATATTTTTAAAAGCTTTGAGAAACTTGGAGGATAGGGATCATGTCTTATGTCAACCTGGCATTACTTCTAATGCCTCATTCTGTAATTTCCTACAGCATTCAGTAGTATGTAAATATATATATACTCAGTATTTTAAATTTAAGGTCTTTAATAAACAGAGTCAGTTGAACTACATAAATGAAACAGAAAAAGGAAAAAAATTGACTTTTTTGATATGTATTTCTTAATCACAAAAAAGAAAAAAACATTTTTAGAAATATTATTTCCATTAAGGGTGGGGTATGTGTGTAAATATATTGCTGGGACAGAAAGCCATGTCTCCTTGAAGGGAGAAGGGAAAGAATGACCCTTCCATACTCTCTAACCTCCCTACTATCAAATGTAAAGAAAAGTGCCCATGTCTAAAGGATGATTGATAGCTCATCCTAGCCTAATCACCAGTACCATCTGGTGTTATACATGCATTACAAGAATAAGTAAAAATAAAGATTAAATTAAAGAAGAAAATAGTTGTTACCAAGAAGAGACGATAGTTGTGGCCTTAAGAGATGATGAGGTGATATTAAAAATAGAAACTATAATTAAAGAAGAAAATCTATAGATTTCAGCATCAAGGCCAAAAAATTATTGGCAGAATAGAGGAAATACATGGGTTGTAGAATTACCAGTCAAAGGACAAAAAAGGAAATCATTTTATATCAAGTCAAGTTATTGAAGAAGAAGAAATACTTTTTCATTTTATGAACTCATTGTCTAATTTTATAAAACTTTTGAGAAATTCTTTGGATTTCCAGACTGAAAATTCTTTGGGTTTTGCAAGAAACAGACTCACTTTCTCCAGTGGTATGTGGGTTTGTAGGTCGTTAGATGAGGATCTCACATTTATAATACTAATAGTTAAATTAATATTCATAAAAAGTCTAAAAATTATGATTCTTCGCACCCTCTGCCCCATTTCTTACCACTCTACCACCTTCACTGCAAAAGCAGATGGAGACTACATAAGACACAGCACACTTTGTATGCTTCCTTTTGTTTCAGAAATTGCCATGTATAAAAAATTCATGGAGATGAGCCTCACTCTACTTAGCTAGTCTGGTTCTCAGACAATAGACATAACATATTGCCAGTACTGTTCTCAAAGCCTTTCCAGCATGGTAGAACTTGCCAGACTTTGTGCTCTACTGGCATAGCTGAGTGAAACCAGGTTGACCTAAACACCATAGTGAGACATTTCAGAGAATAGAACCTTTGTGAGAGTTTACAAGAAACTTGCTATCAGTTCTTATTAAGTTAGATGATCCAGAAATAATTTAAAAATGAAAACAAAATAGGGTAGGGAGAGAACAAAATAGAGAAACACACATATACTCATATGTTTACATACATATGTGCATATATAATATATCTATTAAGATTTCCATAATAAAAAGTTTATTCTTCAATGACAGTAGAATCACCATATTTGTATTTTAACATTTAGTACCCTTATGTGTTATATAAGAAAGTTGAAGTATTACCAAAGAAAAGTAAGATAGGTATAGCAATTGTTCTAAACTAAATATACATGAAGGAAATCTATGGTAAAATGGCACTTTTTAAAACATATATTTATTAATACTCAAGATTTCTGAAAGAGATGTGCCCAAATAAAAGAAATGATAGTATTTCTAATAAAAGGTGACAGAGATAATGTCTATCACTTGTTAATTTATTTTTCCTTCAGTAATATTTATTGTATTTTTCCCAATTACACATAGATACAAATTTTTAAATTTGTTTTTTAATATTTTGTGAGAGACAGTCTTTCTCTTCCTTCTCCCCTTCTTCCCTTCCCAAGACAGAAAGCTATTGACTATATGTTATAAACATTGCCATCATGTTGTGAAGGAAGACATAAAGCACTGGAAAAGAAAAAATAATCATAAAGGAGATAAACTAATTATTAACCAAAAACAATTTATTGACTTTTTTATCTTTAATAAATCTATGTGAAAAAAGCTGTACCTCTTTAAAGAAAATATAAGGTGTCAGGCAGATTTTTACAAGAAATATTCTTCAACTGACTAGATTTTATTGTCACATAATTAAACGAATACAAGATCTCATTTTGTACATCATTTCAAAAAATCTATTTGACTCATTAACCAAGTCAGCAAGCATATATTGAAGAGTGGACATTTATTAACATAATAAGAATTGTGCTAACTCCTGGAGATAAAAGGCTAAAACATTATCTCCCCTAAAGGAGCTCACAGTCTAATGGAGGAGAAAACCTTTAAACAACTATCTTCAAAAAAGATATATACAGCATATTTTGGAAATGACCTCAGAAGAGATAACACTGATGAGGTTCAGGAAAAGCTTCTTGTAGAAGGTGAAATCTTAATCAAAACTTAAAGGAAGGGGGGGCTTCCAGGTTAAGGTGGCAGCAGAGTAAAAAGCAGTCTGCTTAACCTCTCCTAACTGAAACATATAGGACTCCTCAAGGGGACATAAAAACAAATCCAGATGAATGCAGGGACCTGAAAACAGGGCACAGCATTGAAGGTACATGGGATCGGGGCTTTTCCATGCTCTAAGGGGGTGAAACAGCTCTCACTAAAACACGAGCTGAGCAACTCCTTCTCCCCCACACCACCTACAGTGCCAAAGCCAGCTGACAGAAGCTAGAGTGAGCTTGGGGCACCCATTAAGTCCTAGACAGCTACCTGGGACCACCAGGGCCTATTCCTGAGAGCAGCAAGACTTAAGACGCCAAGAGGTTAAAGAATGTGTGGACTTTGAACACAGACCCTGAGATCAGGCACAGTCGCAGCTGCAGAAGCGGATCCTGAGCTGAGGCAAGGATCTTGAATGGGGACGCAGTGCAGAGGGGTGCAAGACTGTGGAAGCAGCACCCTGAGACTGTTAAAGGAGCTTACGGCAGAGGAACAAGAAAGGGGACCACCAGGAGGCTTGACCCTGAGAACAACTAGATCTGAGACCTCAGGAGCCTAAAGAACACAGACAGACTCTGAGTGTGAGGATAAAGCTGAGAGGGCACTGGGCTAACAATGGCAAACCAGAGACAAGAACCCCAGAAGAGAAAGATCAAGAAGAAATCTTTAACACTCAACTTTTACACAGAAAAAATCCAGACAACAGAGCAAACAGCAGAGGAAAACAAACAAGTAAGCATATCCAAACCTTCCTCCCAAAATGAAAACTTGTCACAAGCTATTGAAGAGTTCAAATATGAGATTATGAGAAAGATGGTAGAGAACGGGCAAGAAAATAACAGTTTTAAAGGCAGAATTTCGCAATTAGAAAGTGAGGCTCAGAAATCAAATGAATTGATCAGCAAATTGAAGACCAAAAATGACCAGCTAGAAGCCTTGAAGAACCAAACAGATCAGATTCAAAAGGAAAATCAAAAGATTATAGCTGAAAATCAGTCTTTAAGGGTTAGAATTGGGCAATTAGGAAAAGATGCCCCCAAATCAAAAGAATTAATAAGCAAATTGGAGACCAAAATTAAAAAAAAAAAGCTGGAAAACAGGATAGACAAAATCCAAAAGGAAAATCAAAAGAATATAGCAGAAAACCAGTCTCTAAAGACAAGAATTGGGCAAGTAGAAGCCAATGATCTCTCAACACAACAAGAACAAATAAAGCAAAGTCAAAAGACTGATAAAATAGAAGGAAACATGAAATATCTCACTGAGAAATTGACAGATTAAGAAAACAGTTCTAGAAGAGATAATCTGAGAATCATTGGTCTTCCTGAAAAAGCAGAAATTAATAGAAATTTGGACTCCATACTAAAGGAATTTATTCAGCAAAATTGCTCTGAAGTTCTACAACAAGAGGGCAATATAGACATTGAAAGGATCCATAGATTGCCCTCTACACTAAGCTCTGAAAAGACAACCCCCAGGAATATAAGAGCCAAAATCAAGAGCTTCCAAGTAAAAGAAAAAAATTTTACAAGAAGCCAGAAAGAGACAATTCAGATATCAAGGAGCACCAATCAGGATCACACAGGATCTGGCAGCCTCCACACTTCAAGACCCCAGGGCTTGGATAAGATATTCAGAAAGGCAAGAGAACTTGGTCTACAACCAAGGATCATCTACCCATCAAAATTGACTACATACTTCCAGGAGAAAGTATGGGCATTCAACAAGATAGAAGATTTCCAAGTATTTGCACAGAAAAGACCAGGACTAAATGGAAAGTTCGATATCCAAAAACAAAAACCAAGAGAAACATGAAAAGGTAAATAAGAAACAGAGGGGAAAGAAAGAAAACTCTTATTTTTAAATTTTCCTCTTTATGGGCTTCAATAAGATCTAATTATTTGTATTCCTATATGGAGAAATGTTACATGTAATTCTCTGTAGTGAACTCTATTCACTATTATAGTACCCGCTATTATAGTAATTAGAAGAATTATTCACAGGGAGATGTTGGAATACTAAATGGTCTAAGATGATAAAGGGGTGGGTGGGAAAGAGTGGGGGTGAATAGTAGAGGACACTAAGAGAAACTTGAATGAATAAGAAAAATAGGATATTCTATTACACACAAAGAGGGCATGGGAAGTGGAGGGGATGAATACTATTATAAGAAGGAGAGGAAGAGTGCATTAAAAGGTAATATTTAAACCTTACTCTCAGTGGAATTAACCCTGAGAGGGAAGAGTAGCTATATCTATTGAGATATAGAACTCTATCTAACACTACTGAGAAAGTCAGAAGGGATGAACCAAGGGGAACAGAGGAGTGGAGAGGTCAAAAAAGGGAGGGGAGAAGAAGGGAGAGGGAATTCATCAGGCCTTAAAAATAAAAGGAGGGGAATAACAAGGAAGTGGGTAGAAAGGGTAGTAAATCAAGGGAGGGGACAAGCGTTACTGGTTTAAAACAAATCACTGGTTTAAAAGGAAATAATCTAAGAAGAAGGGGTAGAACTAAGAGAGGATACCCAAATGTTGGGGAATACACAACTGATAATTATAACTCTGAACATGAATGGGATGATTGATTATACTAAATTAAAAAGCTTTTGTACAAACAAAAACAATGCAACCAAAATCAGAAGGGAAACAACAAATTGGGAAAAAATCTTTATAACAAAAAACTCTGACAGGGGTCTAATTACTCAAATATACAAGGAGTTAAATCAATTGTATAAAAAATCAAGCCATTCCCCAATCAATGAATGGGCAGAGGACATGAATGGAAATTTTCAGATGAAGAAATCAGGACTATCAATAAGCATATGAGAAGATGCTCTAAGTCTCTAATAATTGGAGAGGTGCAGGTCAAAACAGTGCTGAGGTATCACCTCACACCTAGCAGATTGGTTAAAATGATAGTAGAGGAGAGTAATGAATGTTGGAGAGGATGTGACCAAATTGGGACATTAATTCATTGTTGGTGGAGTTCTGAACTGATCCAACCATTCTGGATGGCAATTTGGAATTACGTTCAAAGGGCTATAAAAGGTTGCCTGCCCTTTGATCTAGCCATACCATTGTTGGGTCTGTACCCCAAAGAGATCATAGATAAACAGACTTGTACGAAAATATTTATAACCGTGACTTTTGTGGTGGCAAAAAATTGGAAAACGAGGGTATGCCCTTCTATTGGGGAATGGCCAGTGATGGAATATTATTGCACTGAAAGGAATAATAAACTTCCATGTGAATGTATGAATTCCATGTGAACTGGAAATACCTCCAGGAATTGATGCACAGTGAAAGGAGCAGAGTCAAAAGAACACTGGACACAGAGACACTGTGGTAAAATAGAATGTAATGGACTTCTATACTAGCAGCAATGCAATGATCCATAACAATTTTGAGGGACTTATAGAAAAGAACCCTACTGACATTGAGGAAGAACTACAGGTGAGGAAACACAGAAGAAAAGCAACTGCTTGAACACATGGTTTGAGGCGGACATGATTGGGGATGTAGACCCCAAACTACCACACCTATGCTACTATCAAAAATTTGGAAATAAGTCTTGATTGATGACATATGTTAAAACTATGGGGGGGTGGGGGAGGTCGGGGGGTGAAGGAGAAAGTAAGAACATGAATCATGTAACCATAATAACTTTTCTAAAAAATAAAAATTATTAAAAAAGAACCTAAAGAAAGTCAAAGAAGCCAGAAGGCAAAAATGAAGGAGAGACTTCCAGAGATGGAAGACAGCCTATGAAAATGCAATTTCCAAGATAAAAGGGACTATTATTATTAAAGAAATGTAAAAAATATTGAAGAGGAATTATTTTAGAAAACAGACCAGAAAAAAATTGAGAAAAAAAGTGGTAAACATAAATGGCAAAGAAAAATATGAAGGGCAAGAAAATAAGCAGAAAAATCAAGGAAGTGTTATTCAAAGTTATATCTATAGAGGTCCATACAACTAAAATAGAAAATGGCGAACATGAAGATAGGAACTCTAATGGAAAGAGAGAGTATTAAGAAGTATTAATACAACTTAGCTTTTCTACAGTTGTTGAAAAACCAGTAAAAGAGTCCAAGACTGGAAACCCAGAGAACTGAAAAAAAAAAAAACATGTTTCCAATTACCCCAAAGTAGGTGGAGAAGGAAACCAAGGAATAGGAAAGATATAGAGAGAAATAATTACACACTGTGAAAATGATGAGAGAAAAGGAAAAATAATTTTATAGAATGCTTTTCTGGAATAACAGCTATGTGAAATGAATCCACATGTTAAAAAACTAATCAGGAAAACATCAAACAGAAGGATAAAAATAGAAATATCTTAAGAGAAAAAATGTGAATAAAGAACATTCTGTTGAGAATAGGGAGCTCAAATAACAACACAGAAGATATTGTCAGACCATCTTTTTTTAAGTTCTAGTGGTCTATCTAAAGTCCCACATTTTTATTAGGCCACAAAACTCTAATCCAGTTCCCTCAACTTTTTAATATGAGAGAAAAGGTCCATTTTATAGTAAAAATTCACTTAGTTAACTAGCAAAATACATATTCCAAAAATACAAAATAAATTAGATGCAAAATGGTGTTAAGGGAGAAAGAATTATACTGTGGACTGAATATTGGACAGGGAATAAGAAGACCCTGGTTTTTGTTATCTATTTTATTGACTATATGAATGTTGAAAAGTCATTTCATATATCAAATACTTTATCTATACTCATCTAGTTAAACTACTTCATTTTAGTAATAGAGAAATTGATGTCCCTTGTAGTTCTAATAATTTGCAATTATATTCTTAAATGCCTAACTCCTTTAAATTAAAAATAGAAAATATTTATAAAGTATGTACTATAATTTTATAAGAAAACTCTTTCTACAATATAAAATCATCTTATTAATTATAGTCCTAATAATAAAAAAGCGAGTATTAATAAAATCCTTAATTACCTACCTATGACCAGGTAAGTAGGTAATTTTCGACTTGTATCTCACATCATTTGGAGATGCAGTATTTTTTAGAAATAATGCTATTTCACAGTGCAATGTTGATTAAGAAAGAGTTATGACCAGAGGTTAAGGCTAAGTAAGATGAGAATTGAGAATGCAATTTCTTAATATATAGATTACCATATATTCCCAAGTTATTAATCACATTCATAATCTCTCTCATTTCTCTCTCCATTTATATATATATATATATAT